>NC_084572.2:32914302-32994302 GCF_033978685.3 Nerophis lumbriciformis | reverse complement strand
ACCATAACCCATATTAAGCATAACCCATACTAATCATAACCCATACTAATCATAACACATATTAAGCATAACCCATATTAAGCAAAACCCATACTAATCATAACCCATATTAAGCATAACCCATATTAAGCATAACCCATACTGATCATAAGCCATGCTAATCATAACCCATGCTAACCATAACCCATACTAACCATAACCATATTAAGCATAACCCATACTAATCATACGCCATACAAATCATAACCCATACTAACCATAACCCATACTAATCATAACCCATACTAACCATAACCCATATTATGCATAACCCATACTAATCATAACCCATACTAACCGTAACCCATATTAAGCATAACCCATACTAATCATAACCCATAGCCCATATTAAGCATAACTCATATTAAGCATAATCCATACTAATCATAACCCATACTTGTCAGGACTTGATCTTGGGAGTTTGCTTTTCCAGGATGCAACGGAAAGTTGGCTCGTGCGAGACGGGAATGGAGGTACATGATTTATTTAATATATCAAAAAAAAGGAATAAATGAAAGCGCGCACAGTGGCGGAGAATAAACTATGAAAAAACAAAAAGACTATAAACATGGAACCAAAACTTACTGTGACAAGGGACATGAAGCAGGATCATAGAGGAATGGACAGAGCATAAATGTGGTGCGGTATGGGGTGCGAGGTCGTCAGAAAAACAAACTGAAAAACACTGAACTTAAATACTATGGACATGATTAGTGAAAGCAGGTGCGTGACTCAAAACGTGAAACAGGTGCGTGACGTGACAGGTGCGTGACGTGACAGGTGCGTGACGTGACAGGTGAAAACTAATGGTTGCTATGGTGACCAGACAAGGGAGTGAAAAAGCCAGAAACTAAACAAAACATGACTAAGACAAAACATGATTACACAGACATGACAGAACTCCCCCCTTACAGACAGATCCCAGATGTCCAAGAAAAAACTTAAGAGTCATGGGAGGGCGGGAGGGGGACATGGCGGTGGGTCGCCAGCCCAAGTGGCCCCGAATCCATCGAGGCATAGTCATGTGGCGGCGGCGAGTGGAACGCCGCTGCAGCAGGCGAGGTGGGCGCACTTGGCGTGGCGGGCGACCAGGTAGCGGCCATATCCGTGGCCGACGAGGAGACAGGCGCGTCGTCATCTTTGCAGGCGTGGAAGCTCGGCGTGGCACGTCAGGCGGCGAAGCTCGGCGTGGCACGTCAGGCGGCGAAGCTCGGCGTGGGTCTTGGCATGGCGGGTCTTGGTCTTGGCATGGCGGGTCTTGGTCTTGGTGTGGGTCTTTGTCTTGGTCTTGGTGTGGGTCTTTGTCTTGGTCTTGGTGTGGGTCTTTGTCTTGGTGTGGGTCTTTGTCTTGGTCTTGGTGTGGGTCTTTGTCTTGGTCTTGGTGTGGGTCTTGGTCTTGGCATGGCGGGTCTTGAACTTGGCGTGGAGGGTCTTGGTCTTGAACTTGGCGTGGAGGGTCTTGGTCTTGAACTTGGCGTGGAGGGTCTTGGTCTTGGACTTGGCGTGGAGGGTCTTGGTCTTGGACTTGGCGTGGAGGGTCTTGGTCTTGGACTTGGCGTGGAGGGTCTTGGTCTTGGACTTGGCGTGGAGGGTCTTGGTCTTGGCGTGGAGGGTCTTGGTCTTGGACTTCGCGTGGAGGGTCTTGGTCTTGGCGTGGAGGGTCTTGGTCTTGGACTTGGTGAGCTGGTACCGGAGCTTGGCGTCGTGGAGCTGGTACCGGAGCTTGGCGTCGTGGAGCTGGTACCGGAGCTTGGCGTCGTGGAGCTGGTACCGGAGCTTGGCGTCGTGGAGCTGGTACCGGAACTTGGC
Source organism: Nerophis lumbriciformis (assembly GCF_033978685.3). Lineage (NCBI taxonomy): Eukaryota > Metazoa > Chordata > Actinopteri > Syngnathiformes > Syngnathidae > Nerophis > Nerophis lumbriciformis. Next base: position 32,992,454 of record NC_084572.2, on the reverse strand, counting down.
GTCGTGGAGCTTGTACCGGAACTTGGCGTCGTGGAGCTGGTACCGGAGCTTGGCGTCGTGGAGCTGGTACCGGAGCTTGACGTCGTGGAGCTGGTACCGGAGCTTGGCGTCGTGGAGCTGGTACCGGAGCTTGGCGTCGTGGAGCTGGTACCGGAGCTTGGCGTCGTGGAGCTACTGGTGCAGGTGGAGGTGGTCTAGCTGGGGGTTGCGGCTTGGCATGGTAAAAGACTGGTGAGGGCGGTCGTGCTGGAGGCTGTGGCTTGACAGGTCGGAAGACTGGTGGTGGCGGCCGTGAGGGAGGCTGTGGCTTGACAGGTCGGAAGACTGGTGGTGGCGGCCGTGAGGGAGGCTGTGGCTTGACAAGGTGATGCTGATCCACCCCACCTGAACAATTCCCAGCCCTAGCCCCCCCCTCAAGGGGCGGATACCAGACGCGCTCCCTGCGGTCTGGAACTCTCTGTAGGGGTGGGCGGAGGAGGGCAGAAACTTCCCCATTAAATTGTCCAAATTGTCTTTCTTGTGCCTGGGATTGAGTGGGTGAAAAAAAATTGTTTTGTGTCTTGGGTGTGGCTTGAGTCCTGGGGAGCGGGGAATCAAAAGAAAAAGAATTCAGAAAAAAAAAATCCTGGTCTTTGACGTCATCCGGGCGAAGACGGGCTGGCTGGTGCTTGCTTCCGCCCGGAGGGGGAGGGGCATGTGGAAACTGCGTGTCCTGCAGGCTCACGGAAGTTCTACCCGACGTCCTTCGTCGGGAGCGGCGCTTCCGCTGCTGAGGTGACGCTGTGTCGTCCTGGGACCAAATGAAGTCTCTATACTCCATGGAGGAGTAGCGCCGCGTTTCCTCCTCCATCGCGCACAGGACCGCCCAAGAAGCCTCATCCAAATTGTCCAACTCAGGTGCGGAAAAGCGGGTCTGCTGACGACCTACTTTCAGGACTTGATCTTGGGAGTTTGCTTTTCCAGGATGCAACGGAAAGTTGGCTCGTGCGAGACGGGAATGGAGGTACATGATTTATTTAATATATCAAAAAAAAGGAATAAATGAAAGCGCGCACAGTGGCGGAGAATAAACTATGAAAAAACAAAAAGACTATAAACATGGAACCAAAACTTACTGTGACAAGGGACATGAAGCAGGATCATAGAGGAATGGACAGAGCATAAATGTGGTGCGGTATGGGGTGCGAGGTCGTCAGAAAAACAAACTGAAAAACACTGAACTTAAATACTATGGACATGATTAGTGAAAGCAGGTGCGTGACTCAAAACGTGAAACAGGTGCGTGACGTGACAGGTGAAAACTAATGGTTGCTATGGTGACCAGACAAGGGAGTGAAAAAGCCAGAAACTAAACAAAACATGACTAAGACAAAACATGATTACACAGACATGACAATACTAACCATAACCCATATTAAGCATAATCCATACTAATCATAACCCATACTAACCATAACCCATATTAAGCATAACCCATACTAATCATAACCCATACTAACCATAACCCATACTAATCATAGCCCATACTAACCATAACCCATATTAAGTATAACCCATACTAACCATAACCCATATTAATCATAACTCATACTAATCATAACCCATATTAAGCATAACCCATACTAATCATAACCCATACTAAGCATAACCCATACTAACCATAACCCATATTAAGCATAACCCATACTAATCATAACCCATACTAACGATAACCCATATTAAGCATAACCCATACTAATCATAACCCATACTAACCATAACCCATACAAACCATAGCCCATATTAAGCATAAGCCATATCAAGCATAACCCATATTAACCATAACCCATATTAAGCATAACTCATATTAAGCATAACCCATACTCATCATAGCCCATACTAACCATAACCCATATTAAGCATAACCCATACTAACCATAACCCATATTAAGCATAACCCATACCAACCATAATCCATATTAAGCATAACCCATACTAATCATAACCCATACTAACCATAACCCATATTAATCATAACTCATACTAATCATAACCCACATTAAGCATAACCCATATTAAGCATAACAAATACTAAGCATAACCCATACTAACCATAACCCATATTAAGCATAACCCATACTGATCATAACCCATACTAACAACAGCCCATATTAAGCATAACCCATACTAATCATAACCCATATTAACCATAAGCCATATTAAGCATTAACCATACTAATCATAACCCATATTAACCATAACCCATATTAAGCATAACTCATATTAAGCATAACCCATTCTAATCATAACCCATACTAACCATAACCCATATTAAGCATAATCCATACTAATCATAACCCATACTAACCATAACCCATATTAAGCATAACCCATATTAAGCGAAACCCATACTAATCATAACCCATACTAACCATAACCCATATTAAGCATAACTCATTCTAACCATAACCTATTCTAATCATAACCCATACTAACCCTAACCCATAGTAATCATTACCCATACTAATTATGACTCATACTAACCATAACCCATACTAATCATAACCCATAATTTGTATTACCAAGTTTTAGGAGCCATCCTTCTCTGTCTGGGTTGAAGAAAGTGTGCGTGAGATCCAACCCATCGTCCTCCGGGATTTTGAACGGCTCGTTGCGGATGCTCTCGTATAGTTTCTAAAAATGTAAACATGTTTTCCATTTATAATGACAACAGCAATAATAATAATAATTATAATTATTATTATTAATATTATTATAATATTCCCCCGTGTGTAGCTGGGATAGGCTCCAGCCCGCCCATGACCCCGAAAGGTACAAGCGGTAGAAAATGGATGATTATGATGATGATAATATCAATGACAATAATAAATATAATAATAAAAATAAAAATAAAATATTGGACTGTACTAACTTATAGTAACACATAATTTCATATTTAACTATGACGAATAACTAAATACATGTAACTACGACTAATATAGTAATTTAATATATTACATGTAACCATAACCAATATAGTAACTAAATATATTACATGTAACTATGACTAATATAGTAACTAAATATATTACATGTAACTATGACTAATATAGTAACTAAATACATTACATGTAACTATGACTAATATAGTAAATACATACAATACATGTAACTTTGACTAAAAGAGCAACTAAATATATTACATGTAACTATGACTACTATAGTAACTAAATATATTACATGTAACTATGACTAATATAGTAAATATATTACATGTAACCATAACCAATATAGTAACTAAATATATTACATGTAACTATGACTAATATAGTAACTAAATATATTACATGTAACTATGACTAGTATAGTAAATATATTACATGTAACCAAACCAATATAGTAACTAAATATATTACATGTAACTATGACTAATATAGTAACTAAATACATGTAACTATGACTAATATAGTAAATATATTACATGTAACCATAACCAATATAGTAACTAAATATATTACATGTAACTATGACTAATATAGTAACTAAATATATTACATGTAACTATGACTAATATAGTAACTAAATATATTACATGTAACTATGACTAATATAGTAAATACATATAATACATGTAACTTTGACTAAAAGAGCAAATAAATATATATTACATGTAACTATGACTAATATAGTAACTAAATACATGTAACTATGACTAATATAGTAAATACATTACATGTAACCATAACCAATATAGTAACAAAATATATTACATGTAACTATGACTGATATAGTAACTAAATATATTACATGTAACTATGACTAATATAGTAACTAAATATATTACATGTAACTATGACTAATATAGTAAATACATATAATACATGTAACTTTGACTAAAAGAGCAACTAAATATATATTACATGTAACTATGACTAATATAGTAACTAAATACATGTAACTATGACTAATATAGTAAATATATTACATGTAACCATAACCAATATAGTAACTAAATATATTACATGTAACTATGACTAATATAGTAAATACATTACATGTAACCATAACCAATATAGTAGCAAAATATATTACATGTAACTATGACTGATATAGTAACTAAATATATTACATGTAACTATGACTAGTATAGTAAATATATTACATGTAACCAAACCAATATAGTAACTAAATATATTACATGTAACTATGACTAATATAGTAACTAAATACATGTAACTATGACTAATATAGTAAATATATTACATGTAACCATAACCAATATAGTAACTAAATATATTACATGTAACTATGACTAATATAGTAACTAAATATATTACATGTAACTATGACTAATATAGTAACTAAATATATTACATGTAACTATGACTAATATAGTAAATACATATAATACATGTAACTTTGACTAAAAGAGCAAATAAATATATATTACATGTAACTATGACTAATATAGTAACTAAATACATGTAACTATGACTAATATAGTAAATACATTACATGTAACCATAACCAATATAGTAACAAAATATATTACATGTAACTATGACTGATATAGTAACTAAATATATTACATGTAACTATGACTAATATAGTAACTAAATATATTACATGTAACTATGACTAATATAGTAAATACATATAATACATGTAACTTTGACTAAAAGAGCAACTAAATATATATTACATGTAACTATGACTAATATAGTAACTAAATACATGTAACTATGACTAATATAGTAAATATATTACATGTAACCATAACCAATATAGTAACTAAATATATTACATGTAACTATGACTAATATAGTAACTAAATATATTACATGTAACTATGACTAATATAGTAAATATATTACATGTAACTATGACTAATATAGTAAATACATATAACACATGTAAACATTGGGCTGTTTGGCCACAATACCCAGCAATATGTTTGGAGGAGAAAAGGTGAGGCCTTTAATCCCAGGAACACCACGCCTACCGTCAAGCATGGTGGTGGTACTATTATGCTAGGACGTGAAAGTTAGTGGAATGCGGTGCATGTCCAAGAGGCGGTCCATGTTTTTACCGAGAGCAGGTTGCGGGGGAGGTCCTCGCCGTTGTTGATGCCTCTGTTCATGGAGACGAAGCGTTCCAGCGTGGTCTTGTCCCTCACGTTGGGGTTGTGCAGGCTGGTGTTCAACATGATGATGGCGAAGGACAGGATGTAGCACGTGTCTGGCACACAGCAAGACAGGAAGTGGTGCTTGTGAGTCCGAAGGACTTGGACTGACATGGTCTGAGCTCACCTGTGGACTGGAAGACGCTGACGTTGCAATCGCAGTAGCGCTTGGCGAAGGCTTCCATCATGCGGTCGATCTTCTGGGCCTCGCCGGGCAGACGGAAGCTCCACAGGAACTGTCTGTCATGTGACAAGAGGGCGGGGTCAGCTCGTCTTCTTGTTCTTCAAGTGACAACTTCTTTGTCCACCAATCAGAACACTACACTGCACTGCTGGCCCCGCCCCTTTATACATGACAGCTTGTATCGTGGGGTGTTTCGCGACAATAACATGTACAACTAAGTAAAGCAGGCTTCGCTACACGTCTTCAAATAAAGATGGGGTGTCTGACCTGAGTGCTTGGACCAGGTTGAGGTCTGAGAACTCATGAAGTTCTACGAAGGCCTTCAGGGTCTGCAGGTGGAGCTCGTCTCTGAGGAAAAAGCACAAGTGGAATTATCTTCTTCTCCCTTTTACTTTCTTCATCCCCACTCTCTTCATCCCCACACTCTTCATCCCCACTCTCTTCATCTCTACACTCTTCATCCCCACACTCTTCATCTACCACACTCTTCATCCCCACTCTCTTCATCCCCACACTCTTCATCCCCACACTCTTCATCCCCACACTCGTCATCCCCACACTCGTCATCTCCACACTCTTCATCTCCACACTCTTCATCCCCACTCTCTTCATCTCTACACTCTTCATCCCCACACTCTTCATCTACCACACTCTTCATCCCCACTCTCTTCATCCCCACACTCTTCATCCCCACACTCTTCATCTACCACACTCTTCATCCCCGCGCTCTTCATCCCCACACTCGTCATCTCCACACTCTTCATCTCCACACTCTTCATCCCCACTCTCTTCATCCCCACACTCTTCATCCCCACACTCGTCATCCCCACACTCGTCATCTCCACACTCTTCATCTCCACACTCTTCATCCCCACTCTCTTCATCCCCACACTCTTCATCCCCACTCTCTTCATCCCCACTCTCTTCATCTCCACTCTCTTCATCCCCACTCTTTTCATCCCCACTCTCTTCATCCCCACTGTCTTCATCCCCACTGTCTTCATCCCCACTGTCTTCATCCCCACACTCTTCATCCCCACTGTCTTCATCCCCACACTCTTCATCCCCACTCTCTTCATCCCCACACTCTTCATCCCCCTGCTCTTCATCTCTACACTCTTCATCCCCACTCTCTTCATCTCCACGCTCTTCACCCCAGTCTTCATCCCCACACTCTTCATCTACCAGTCGTCATCCCCACACTCTTCATCCCCACTCTCTTCATCCTTACACTCTTCATCCCCACACTCTTCATCCCCACACTCTTCATCCCCACACTCTTCATCACCACACTCTTCATCCCCATACTCTTCATCCCCCACACTCTTCATCTCCACTCTTTTCATCCCCACTCTTCATCCCCACTCTCATCATCTACCAGTCTTCATCCCCACACTCTTCATCCCCACTCTCTTCATCTACCAGTCGTCATCCCCACACTCGTCATCCCCACACTCTTCATCTACCACACTCTTCATCCCCACTCTCTTCATCTACCAGTCGTCATCCCCACACTCTTCATCCCCATACTCTTCATCCCCCACACTCTTCATCTCCACTCTTTTCATCCCCACTCTCTTCATCCCCACTCTCATCATCTACCAGTCTTCATCCCCACACTCTTCATCCCCACACTCTTCATCTACCAGTCGTCATCCCCACACTCTTCATCTCCACACTCTTCATCCCCACTCTCTTCATCCCCACTCTCTTCATCCCCACTCTCTTCATCCCCACTCTTTTCATTCTTACTCTCTTCATCCCCACTCTCGTCATCCCCACACTCTTCATCCCCACTCTCTTCATCCCCACTCTCTTCATCCCCACTCTCTTCATCCCCACACTCGTCATCTACCAGTCTTCATCCACCTGCTCTTCATCTCTACACTCTTCATCCCCACTCTCTTCATCCCCACACTCTTCATCTCCACTCTCTTCATCCCCACTCTTTTCATCCCCACTCTCTTCATCCCCACTCTTTTCATTCTTACTCTCTTCATCCCCACTCTCGTCATCCCCACACTCTTCATCCCCACTCTCTTCATCCCCACTCTCTTCATCCCCACTCTCTTCATCCCCACACTCGTCATCTACCAGTCTTCATCCACCTGCTCTTCATCTCTACACTCTTCATCCCCACTCTCTTCATCCCCACACTCTTCATCCCCACACTCTTCATCCCCACACTCTTCATCACCACACTCTTCATCCCCATACTCTTCATCCCCCACACTCTTCATCTCCACTCTTTTCATCCCCACTCTTCATCCCCACTCTCATCATCTACCAGTCTTCATCCCCACACTCTTCATCCCCACTCTCTTCATCTACCAGTCGTCATCCCCACACTCGTCATCCCCACACTCTTCATCTACCACACTCTTCATCCCCACTCTCTTCATCTACCAGTCGTCATCCCCACACTCTTCATCCCCATACTCTTCATCCCCCACACTCTTCATCTCCACTCTTTTCATCCCCACTCTCTTCATCCCCACTCTCATCATCTACCAGTCTTCATCCCCACACTCTTCATCCCCACACTCTTCATCTACCAGTCGTCATCCCCACACTCTTCATCTCCACACTCTTCATCCCCACTCTCTTCATCCCCACTCTCTTCATCCCCACTCTCTTCATCCCCACTCTTTTCATTCTTACTCTCTTCATCCCCACTCTCGTCATCCCCACACTCTTCATCCCCACTCTCTTCATCCCCACTCTCTTCATCCCCACTCTCTTCATCCCCACACTCGTCATCTACCAGTCTTCATCCACCTGCTCTTCATCTCTACACTCTTCATCCCCACTCTCTTCATCCCCACACTCTTCATCTCCACTCTCTTCATCCCCACTCTTTTCATCCCCACTCTCTTCATCCCCACTCTTTTCATCCCCACTCTCTTCATCCCCACTCTTTTCATCCCCACTCTCTTCATCCCCACTCTCGTCATCCCCACACTCTTCATCCCCACTCTCTTCATCCCCACTCTCTTCATCCCCACTCTCTTCATCCCCACACTCGTCATCTACCAGTCTTCATCCACCTGCTCTTCATCTCTACACTCTTCATCCCCACTCTCTTCATCCCCACACTCTTCATCCCCACACTCTTTATCCCCACACTCTTCATCACCACACTCTTCATCCCCATACTCTTCATCCCCCACACTCTTCATCTCCACTCTTTTCATCCCCACTCTTCATCCCCACTCTCATCATCTACCAGTCTTCATCCCCACACTCTTCATCCCCACTCTCTTCATCTACCAGTCGTCATCCCCACACTCGTCATCCCCACACTCTTCATCTACCACACTCTTCATCCCCACTCTCTTCATCTACCAGTCGTCATCCCCACACTCTTCATCCCCATACTCTTCATCCCCCACACTCTTCATCTCCACTCTTTTCATCCCCACTCTCTTCATCCCCACTCTCATCATCTACCAGTCTTCATCCCCACACTCTTCATCCCCACACTCTTCATCTACCAGTCGTCATCCCCACACTCTTCATCTCCACACTCTTCATCCCCACTCTCTTCATCCCCACTCTCTTCATCCCCACTCTCTTCATCCCCACTCTTTTCATTCTTACTCTCTTCATCCCCACTCTCGTCATCCCCACACTCTTCATCCCCACTCTCTTCATCCCCACTCTCTTCATCCCCACTCTCTTCATCCCCACACTCGTCATCTACCAGTCTTCATCCACCTGCTCTTCATCTCTACACTCTTCATCCCCACTCTCTTCATCTCCACGCTCTTCACCCCCAGTCTTCATCCCCACAGTCTTCATCTCCACACTCTTCATCTCCACACTCTTCATCCCCCACACTCTTCATTCCCACACTCTTCATCCCCACACTCTTCATTCCCACACTCTTCATTCCCACACTCTTCATCTACCAGTCGTCATCCCCACTCTCTTCATCTACCACACTCTTCATCCCCACGTTCTTCATCTACCACACTCTTTATCCCCACACTCTTCATCCCCACGCTCTTCATCCCCACACTCTTCATCTCCACGCTCTTCACCCCCACAGTCTTCATCTACCAGTCGTCATCCCCACACTCGTCATCCCCCACACTCTTCATCCCGCGCTCATCATCCCTGCACTCTTCATCCCCACACTCTTCATCCCCACACTCTTCATCTACCACACTCTTCCTCCCCACAGTCTTCATCCCCACACTCTTCACCTACCAGTCGTCATTCCCACTCTTCCTCCCCACACTCTTCACCTTCACACTCTTCATCTACCAGTCGTCATCCCCACACTCGTCATCCCCACGCTCTTCATCCCGCGCTCATCATCCCTGCGCTCTTCCTCCCCACACTCTTCATCCCCACACTCTTCATCTACCACACTCTTCCTCCCCACACTCTTCATCCCCACACTCTTCACCTACCAGTCGTCATTCCCACTATTCATCCCCACACTCTTCACCTTCACACTCTTCACCTACCAGTCGTCATTCCCACTCTTCATCCCCACACTCTTCATCTACCAGTCGTCATCCCCACACTCTTCATCCCCACACTCTTCATCCCCACGCTCTTTATCCCCACACTCTTCATCTACCAGTCGTCATCCCCACACTCTACATCCCCACACTCTTCATCCCCACGCTCTTCCTCACCTTTCTCCCAGGAACTCTCCAATAGCAGTCTTGTTGAGTCCTTCCTCCTTGTAGAGGAACTCTGCGATGCATCCAGCGCTTCTGCTTAACAGCTTGTTGTCCACCAGGTAATTTATACCCTGAACACACACACACACACACACACACACACACACAAACACACACACACACACACACACACTTTGTTGAATTCTGTTTATATGTTTTGTGTTTTTGCGTCTTTAGATGGCATTTGCCACCAATGTGAATGCAAAGTATTGTTGGTCTATGGATCCAGTTCCCACACTTGCGGTGTCCAAAGTGCGGCCTGGAGCTCATTTTTTAGCGGTCCGCGGCACAATCGTGAGCATGCTAACTTTTTTGCAAATTTTTCAGGTATCAACCTCAGCGTCAAAAAATGTGTTTAGCATGTTAACATTAATTTGCTAGATCTCTTTTCTAGCTAATTTTATTAGGTATATACCACATATTTTGGTACTTTATACATGCTAACATTAGCATGCTGGCATCTTTAGCAAATTTAGGCAGGTATACACCTCAGTGTCATTTATTTTGGTGTTTCATTCATGCTAACTGTAAGCATAGTACTGTTAGCATGTTAGCGTTTTGAAACACATTTTGCTTATATTTTTGTTACTAGCCTTTCAGTTTGGCCTCTGTTCTTCACCATTCACACGAAATTCCGACAGAAATTGCATTTTCTAGTTCTTTGAAAAAAAATCTATTGCACTGGCTTTGAAAATGAAATGACCATACTGGCCCCGCATACTTTGATTTGTCAGTCTGTGGCCCTCAGTGGAAAGTTTGAGCATTTCTAAACCAGCTGTAAAAATCTATTTAAAAAAATTAATCGACAGACGACATGCAAAGCCTTGGTGGAGGTCTTCCTTGACATGATCTCATCTTGCTGCCTGTGTAAACGCCAACAAACTTCTGCACTTACGATTCCCTAAAATCACATCCTGTTCTGCTTTGGAAGTGCTAACAGCGAGGTCAACTTTAGAAGATGTGGGAGTTTTTAATCATCCATTTGTAAGGTTGGACGACATTGAGGGGATATTCAGCATATCTTGACTACTCCAGTGTTGCCAAACTACCCCTAAAATGAATACAAAAACTAATAAAAATTAAAAAAAGAACTTTGTGTGTTTGCCATAAAAAAAAATTTAAAAAAGTTTTATATGACAAAAGGGGCATTAAAAAAATAAAAATACAAAAACTTATGGAAGGATTGATCTGAAGTTGATTTATAGATTTAGGCGTTAAAGGTAAAAAAAGAGTAATGTATGACTTATTTTAAAAACTTTTTTTAACGGAGACCTTTTGAATTTTACTGGATTTTTGTAGCTTTTCGAAAAATAATAATTAACCAAAATCATTATTATTATACATATATACACACATATTTACATATTCACACACATTATATATATATATATATATATATATATATATATATATATATATATATATATATATATATATATATATATATATATATATATATATATATATATATATATATGTATATGCACATATATACATACATATACACATATATATATACACATACATATACACATTAATAAACATATATACATACATAAATACATACATATAAATACATACATACATATATATATATACATACACACATATATAATTATATTTACATAAATATACACACACATGTATATATATACACACATATGTATATGTATACTCACATATATACACACACACATATATATATACCCACATATATATATATATATATATATACCCACATACATGTACAGTATATACACACAAACACACACACATAAATGTTTACACACATAAATGTTTACACACATATTTATATATACATATATATATGTATATATATATATATATATATATATATATATATATACATACATACACACAAGTATATACATATACACATTAATAATCATATATACATACATAAATACATACACACATATATACTTATATTTACATATATATACACACACACACACACACACATGTATATATATATATATATATATATATATATATATATATATATATACATACACACTAGAGATGCGCGGATAGGCAATTATTTCATCCGCAACTACATCACAAAAGTCGTCATCCACCCGCCATCCACCCGAACTAACATTTTATCAAAACCACACCCGCCCGCCACCCGCCCGTTGTTATATATCTAATATAGACGATGCAAGGCATTAGTGAGGTTAGAAAGCTTTTGCCTGTTAAAGAAAGGAGACTGATCCAATGCAGCAGAGACATTCAAAGCGTGATAATATTATTTATCATTATTATAGTATTATTGTCATTTCCATTAAGAAAGTGTTTACTATTGTTGCCAATGCCCTCAGATCATTGTGTGCGCAGTTCCAGCAAGCAGAACGATGCTTTTAAGAAGTTAAAAAAATGTTTTAGAAAGACTAGGCCTATATTTTCGTTAGGTAAAAAAAATGTTCTGAATTTATTTAAATGAATATTAACTTGTTAACGTTATAATGCTCAAATAGGGACGAGGGCGGGGTGCACAGTGAAGCAGTGAACAATTTCGCGACAAAGATGAACCTTTATTGATTGATCTGCAGCCATGACAAAATATCAGACAATCTCCATTGTCAACGACAAGCAGGAAAATAAAGATAAACACATAGCCTATGTTCTAGGCATAGGCTCATACGTTTTTAAGTTGAAATAAAAAAATAAATAAAAAATGTGCCTCATAAGCCTTATGCTGTCAATCACGCGCACAAACTTAAATTATACAATAACATATGTATGTCATCCCTATTTAAACAAAAATAAATTAAATAAATAATAATAATAAATTACATGCAATTTATTGGCCAAGGCAAATAGCTGGTCTTTTTTTCCCTGGTCTTTAGTATTCCCTTTTTTAGTTTGTTGTGTACCACGTTTGCTGCCGGCGTTGCCATCTTTTTTTTTTTTTTCTGTTGTGTTGTGTTGTGGTGTGCTGCAGTGCCTGATGAATAATTGCCTGTTTCAAAGAGTGCTGCTCGTTTTTCGTATGTGGGTAACAACATTTAACTATGTATATATATTTACGAATTGGTTCAACCGCCACCCGCCCGATCTATTTAAAATCTATTTTTTTCGTCATGTCACCCGCCCGACCCGCGGATTATCCGCGGACTCCGCGGTTGTGTCCGCAAACCGCGCATCTCTAATACACACACATATGTATATATATACTCACATATATACACACACACATATCTATATATATACCCACATATATACACACACACATAAATGTTTACACACATATGTATACATATATACACACATATTTATATATATTGTACATATATACACACACATGTATATATATACAGTATATATACATAAATACACGTATATACATATACCGTATTTTCCGCACTATTAGCCGCACCTAAAAACCACAAATTTACTCAAAAGCTGACAGTGCGGCTTATAACCCGGTGCGCTTTATATATGGATTAATATTAAGATTCATTTTCATAAAGTTTAGGTCTCGCAACTACGGTAAACAGCCGCCATCTTTTTTCCCCGTAGAAGAGGAAGTGCTTCTTCTTCTACGGCAAGCAACCGCCAAGGTAAGCACCCGCCCCCATAGAACAGGAAGCGCTTCTTCTTCTACTGTAAGCAACCACCCACCCCCGTAGAAGAAGAAGAAGCGCGCGGATATTGCGTTTCATTTCCTTTGTGTGTTTACATCTGTAAAGACCACAAAATGGCTCCTACTAAGCGACAGGTTTCCGGTTCATGAAAAGACGCAATCTCTCCATCCGCACACGGACTACTATTTCACAGCAACTGCCTAAAGACTTTCAAGAAAAGCTGGCTACTTTCCGTGCATATTGTAATAACAAGATAGCTGAAAAAAAGATCCGGCCAGAGAACATTATCAACATGGACGAGGTTCCACTGACTTTTGATATTCCTGTGAACCGCACTGTGGATACAACGGGAGCACGTACGGTGAATATTCGCACCACAGGGAATGAGAAGTCATCCTTCACTGTGGTTCTAGCTTGCCATGCTAATGGCCAGAAACTTCCACCCATGGTGATATTCAAAAGGAAGACCTTGCCAAAAGAGACCTTTCCAGCCGGCGTCATCATAAAAGCTAACTCGAAGGGATGGATGGATGAAGAAAAGATGAGCGAGTGGTTAAGGGAAGTTTACGCGAAGAGGCCGGGTGGCTTTTTTCACGCAGCTCCGTCCATGTTGATATACGACTCCATGCGCGCCCACATCACGCTGGTTTTTAATATATTATTAAAGTTTGACTGACCTGACTGTTTTTTTGACATTCCCTTTAGCGCAGTTAGATGCGGCTTATAACACTTATAGGTGGACAAAGTTTTGAAATATGCCGTTCATTGAAGGCGCGGCTTATAACCCAGGGCGGCTTATGGTGCGGAAAATACGGTACACATTAATAAACATATATACATACATAAATACATACATATAAATACATACACACATATATTTACATATATATATATATATATATATATATATATATATATATATATATATACACACACATATATGTGTATATGTATATATATATACTCACATATATACACACACACACACATAAATGTTTACACACATATGTATACATCTATACACACATATTTATATATATATATATATATATATATATATATATATATATATATATATATATATATATATATATATATATATACACACACATATGTGTATATATACACACACGTATATACATATTCACACATTATATCCACACACACACATTATACATATATATATATATATATATATATATATATATATACACATATATATATATATATATATATATATATATATATATATATATATATATATATATATATATACATGCACATACAAACACATACACATACATATATTTATGTGCACACATAAATATATATATACACACACACATAACATATATGTGTATATATATATATATATATATATATATATACACATGCACATACAAACACATACACATATTTATGTGCACACATAAATATATATATACACACACACATATACATATATGTGTGTATATATGTATACACACATACATACATACATACATACATACATATATGAATAATATTTAAATGCAAATGTATTTATTAGCGGTTACAAGCGACCCTCTGAGGGCAGCCATAACTGCCATGTGGCCCTCAATGAAAACAAGTTTAACACCTAATATATCCACTATTTATCATATCAGAAGTGAACAATTCTAAAAGAGAAACTGCAACAAAATCTTTGATTTCAATCCGATACCAACCTTGGTATGGCAACTATTGATATTTACATCGATGCGACCACTGCTCCCACTTACACACATTCTAAAAGTCACGTCTCTTTTCCAAACGTTCCAAAGACATTTTCACATTATTTGCACTTTCTTCAGCGTTTTTTAACCAAACCCAAAAACATTTAAAGCTCACGCGGTTTATTTCAGTCCCATGTTTCCGTCCGACAAACACGCTTCATGTACCTATTGGAAACTTGCGGGGAGGAAACCACAAGCTCTGACGCGTGACGACGTCAACAGGAAGTCCTCGCTGTACGAATGTTTGCAATGACAAGGGAACGGTTCTAGCAACGCTGAAAGCGGCTCACCTTCTTGGGGTCCATGTTGAACTTCTTCTTGCCGTTGAAGAACTGCTTCCTCTCCATGCTTCTGCTGAAAGGAAACACAATTTGAACCTTTAGGATAGGATAGGTCTTTATTGTCTTTGCACAAGTACAACGAAACTTTGTTTTCAGCACAAACCCCTTCAAGACTAGATGAGAAAAAAAGATGGGAAAAAGGTCAACGCTGGGGAAAGGATGAGTAAAAAAATACAATCTAGACTGGGCCTAGTCTGGAGTGAGAAAAAACCTCCATAGCAAAGCACATATACATATTACAACGTACATCTCGAGATATCTAGCAACAGAGGGGAGGGAGTGGGGGGCCATGGTGGCGGGCCGCAGCTCTGATGCTGACCATCCTTCCATCACCCCTATGGGATTTGCGTCGATTGGCACAAACGTTTATTTGAAAATAAAGGTCCATTTGTGTCCCAACAAAACTAACGAACCACATAAGACTAATGACAGTTTCCAGGTTAAAAAAAAGTATCTCAACTCAAAAGTTCTGATCTACTAAGATCCAAATACCAAGCGCTAAATAGCGTGTGCAAACTATACAATTAGTGGCCGTGCTGTGTGTGATTTACCAAGTGTACAACGATGAATAGTTAATGATAATAATATATATCATTCTTAAATGAATTGAAATTTAAGTGCTATGTATTTTAGTCATAATTTTTGTGCTTAAACTTCCTGATGACTTTACTTTGTTTGACAATGTCATTATTGCGACAAGTGGTGGAAAAGTTTATTAAAGTTAAAGTACCAATGATTGTCACACACTAGGTGTGGCGAAATTATTTTCTGCATTTGACCCATTACCCTTGATCCTGGGAGGTGAGGGGAGCAGTGAGCAGCAGCGGTGGCCGTACCCGGGAATCATTTTTGGTGGTTTAACCCCCAATTCCAACCTTTGATGCTGAGTGCCAAGCAGGTCCCATTTTTATAGTCTTTGGTATGACTCGGCCGGGGTTTGAACTCACAACCCACCGATCTCAGGGCGGAAACTCTAACCACTAGGCCACTGAGTAGGTTCTTACAACTTAGTATCGCCGAGAAACAACAACAGGCACCCGGCCCTAGGGTAAAGAAACACTGATCTAGACAACCAAAACTATTTTTTGTAGAGAGGTGGTAGAACATCACAACACCGCAGCACAATCATGCGTCTGGAATGATCCAAACGCAAGTAAATGCACTTTGCCTGACGTTTTTTTTTTATATGGGAGATACAATATGATAATATGTGTGTGGAGGGCGATGTAGCCAGCGCTGCCTGCAGGAGCAAAGGTCACCGCCTCTGTCCATGGTGCTGAGGACAGAGCACCATCAGACAGTGCTGACGGCGAGACACAGCAGGCAGGTGATTACATGTCACAGGTGGTACGAGTTAATCTAATCATCTGTTGTCTTTAACAGTAAGTAGCCGGGAGCAGAAAGGGAGAGAGGATACGGACGTGACTGAAAAGTCACATTCTGTGAGAGAAAACTTTTGTGAAAAACATATGATCGTTAGAAACCTTGTTAAAACCTGCACGGTGGGCTCCTGTGCCGTGTCTGACAGTGGGACTGCGAGGAAGCAACTTCCACAATATGTAAATGAAAAAAAATAAAATTATAAAATGATATTGCTGAATGGACGACGTGTAGTATTTGTATTTTCTACTGTCCATATATGTTGACAAACATGTGTAAGACGACCACCTCCAGTCTCAGATATTTCTGCACAACCGCCAGTTTGCACGTCCTTTCTGGATGAACTAAATACATACACATGGTTCTAGAACAGGGCTTGTAATTAGAAATGTTTGTATAGTGAAGCAAATTTCTCCATAAAAAACAATATCAATATGAATAATGGGCTTTAGACTTGACAAAAGTCCATATTTTACTGAACAATACAGTATAAACACAATATGAAGTGCTATACAGAACTGTAAATCAAACAAACATAAGGTGATGGATCAATTTTCTATTGATTAATAAGCCAAAACAACAACGACAATTGGAACTATCATGTTTGCGCACGCACAGACAAGTCCATTTGGTGTCCTCACAAAAGATCAAAAATCACAAATATGCTTAACTTTGACAACCATATTGCTTCAATAACTACAGTTTGCAATTCTGGTAGGAATTGCATGAGAATTAAGTTAAAAAGTTAAAGTACCAATGATTGTCACACACACACCATCACCCTTGGTTAGAGTGTCCGCCCTGAGATCGGTAGGTTGTGAGCTCAAACCCCGGCCGAGTCATACCAAAGACTATAAAAATGGTATAAAATGCTTGGCACTCAGAATCAAGGGTTGGAATTGGGTGTTAAATCACCAAAAAAATTATTCCCGGGCGTGGCCACCGCTGCTGCTCACTGCTCACCTCACGAATGCCCTATGCTTGAATGTCCAGGGTGGAAGGAGTGTGTGGATGTTGGAACGGTTCAAATTGGATGATTTGCAGTCCATTGTATATTTCCCATTCATTGTCAATGGGGAGAACATTCCTGGTAAATCCAGGAAAACCTGGAATCTTTGGTAAAGGGAAAACATGTTTGGCGTTTGATATATGTGAAAAGTAGAAAATGGATGGATGGATGGTTGAAAGGTCGGATTCGGGTTTGAAAAAAGTGAAACATTTTGAGAGATTTTTCCCATTCATTTGTATGGCAATTCCCTGGACATTTGGGAATTTCTCATGGAAAACTTTCCAGGGGAGGTGAAAATAGGGCTTTGGGAAAATGGGAATTCTGTGAATTCCTGGGTTTTTTTTAACTTGCCATAGGTAAGTGGAGTGTGTGGATGGTGGAACGGTTCTAATCGGATGAGAAATGTGGGCTATGCAGTTGATTGTATATTTCCCAGTCATTGTCAAAGGGGAGAAAATTACCTGAAATTCTGGGAAAACCTGGAATTTCGGTGAAGGGAAAACATGTTTTGTGTTCGATATATGTGAAGAGCCGTGTGGGTGGATGGTTACAATGTCAGATTCGGGTTTGAAAAAAAGTGAACAATTTTGAGAAATTTTCCCATTCATTCCCTGGATATTTGGGAATTTCGGTAAAACCGGGAATTTTTGAAAATATTGATATTATATTGTTTTAGATGATATGAATGGGCTGGTGTTAGATTTGTTTTGAATCGGTTGAAATAAGAGTATGAATTTAAATGGGTATTTTGGAATTCCTGGAATTTTGGGAAAACCGGGAATTTGTACGAAAAGAAAAATGTTAGTTTCGTTGTCTCAATTAAAAACAATGTTTTGAAGGTAGAATGGTCAAAAACTGTTGCAAAATGTGGACTGTAAAAACTTTCCAGAAAGAGGTAAAACAGGGCTCTGAGAAACCGGGAATTCTGGAAATTCCTGGAATTTTTTTTAACTTGGAAAATGGTAGTTTGGTTGTCCAAGGTGAGTAGAGTGTGTGGTGGAACGGTTCTAATCGGGTGAGAAATGTGGGCTATGCAGTTGATTGTATATTTCCCAGTCATTGTCAAAGGGGAGAAAATTACCTGAAATTCTGGGAAAACCTGGAATTTTGGTGAAGGGAAAACATGTTTTGTGTTTGATATATGTGAAGAGCAGTGTGGGTGGATGGTTACAATGTCAGATTCGGGTTTGAAAAAAGTGAACAGATTTGAAAAATTTTCCCATTCATTCCCGGGACATTTGGGAATTTCGGTAAAACCGGGAATTTTTGAAAATATTGATATTATATTGTATTGGATTATATGAATGGGCTGGTGTTAGATTTTTTTGAATCAGTTGAAATAACAGTATGGGTATTTTGGAATTCCTGGAATTTCGGGAAAACCGTGAATTTGCACGAAAAGAAAAATGGTAGTTTCGTTGTCTCAATTAAAAACAATGTTTTGAAGGTAGAATGGTCAAAAACTGTTGCAAAATGTGGACTGTAAAAACTTTCCAGAAAGAGGTAAAACAAGGCTCTGAGAAACCGGGAATTCTGGAAATTCCTGGAATTTTTTTAAACTTGGAAAATGGTAGTTTGGTTGTCTAAGGTGAGTGGAGTGTGTGGGTGGTGGAACGGTTCTAATCGGGTGAGAAATGTGGGCTATGCAGTTGATTGTATATTTCCCAGTCATTGTCAAAGGGGAGAAAATGACCTGAAATTCTGGGAAAACCTGGAATTTTGGTGAAGGGAAAACATGTTTTGTGTTTGATATATGTGAAGAGCAGTGTGGGTGGATGGTTACAATGTCAGATTCGGGTTTGAAAAAAGTGAACAATTTTGAGAAATTTTCCCATTCATTCCCTGGATATTTGGGAATTTCGGTAAAACCGGGAATTTTTGAAAATATTGATATTATATTGTTTTAGATGATATGAATGGGCTGGTGTTAGATTTTTTTGAATCAGTTGAAATAACAGTATGAAATTTGAAATGATGGAATTCCTGGAATTTTGGGAAAACCGGGAATTTGTACGAAAAGAAAAATGGTAGTTTCGTTGTTTCAATTAAAAACAATGTTTTGAAGGTAGAATGGTCAAAAACAGTTGCAAAATGTGGACTGTAAAAACTTTCCAGAAAGAGGTAAAACAAGGCTCTGAGAAACCGGGAATTCTGGAAATTCCTGGAATTTTTTTAAACTTGGAAAATGGTAGTTTGGTTGTCTAAGGTGAGTGGAGTGTGTGGGTGGTGGAACGGTTCTAATCGGGTGAGAAATGTGGGCTATGCAGTTGATTGTATATTTCCCAGTCATTGTCAAAGGGGAGAAAATTACCTGAAATTCTGGGAAAACCTGGAATTTTGGTGAAGGGAAAACATGTTTTGTGTTCGATATATTTGAAGAGCAGTGTGGGTGGATGGTTACAATGTCAGATTCGGGTTTGAAAAAAGTGAACAGATTTGAAAAATTTTCCCATTCATTCCCTGGATATTTGGGAATTTCGGTAAAACCGGGAATTTTTGAAAATATTGATATTATATTGTATTAGATTATTAGAATGGGCTGGTGTTGGATTTTTTTGAATCAGTTGAAATAACAGTATGAGTATTTTGGAATTCCTGGAATTTTTGGAAAACCGGGAATTTGTACGAAAAGAAAAATGGTAGTTTCGTTGTCTCAATTAAAAACAATGTTTTGAAGGTAGAATGGTCAAAAACAGTTGCAAAATGTGGACTGTAAAAACTTTCCAGAAAGAGGTAAAACAGGGCTCTGAGAAACCGGGAATTCTGGAAATTCCTGGAATTTTTTTCAACTTGGAAAATGGTAGTTTGGTTGTCCAAGGTGAGTGGAGTGTGTGGGTGGTGGAACGGTTCTAATCGGGTGAGAAATGTGGGCTATGCAGTTGATTGTATATTTCCCAGTCATTGTCAAAGGGGAGAAAATTACCTGAAATTCTGGGAAAACCTGGAATTTCGGTGAAGGGAAAACATGTTTTGTGTTCGATATATGTGAAGAGCCGTGTGGGTGGATGGTTACAATGTCAGATTCGGGTTTGAAAAAAAGTGAACAATTTTGAGAAATTTTCCCATTCATTCCCTGGATATTTGGGAATTTCGGTAAAACCGGGAATTTTTGAAAATATTGATATTATATTGTTTTAGATGATATGAATGGGCTGGTGTTGGATTTGTTTTGAATCGGTTCAAATAAGAGTATGAATTTAAATGGGTATTTTGGAATTCCTGGAATTTTGGGAAAACCGGGAATTTGTACGAAAAGAAAAATGTTTGTGTCGTCTCAATTAAAAACAATGTTTTGAAGGTAGAATGGTCAAAAACAGTTGCAAAATGTGGACTGTAAAAACTTTCCAGAAAGAGGTAAAACAGGGCTCTGAGAAACCGGGAATTCTGGAAATTCCTGGAATTTTTTTTAACTTGGAAAATGGTAGTTTGGTTTTCTAAGGTGAGTGGAGTGTGTGGGTGGTGGAACGGTTCTAATCGGATGAGAAATGTGGGCTATGCAGTTGATTGTATATTTCCCAGTCATTGTCAAAGGGGAGAAAATTACCTGAAATTCTGGGAAAACCTGGAATTTCGGTGAAGGGAAAACATGTTTTGTGTTCGATATATGTGAAGAGCCGTGTGGGTGGATGGTTACAATGTCAGATTCGGGTTTGAAAAAAAGTGAACAATTTTGAGAAATGTTCCCATTCATTCCCTGGATATTTGGGAATTTCGGTAAAACCGGGAATTTTTGAAAATATTGATATTATATTGTTTTAGATGATATGAATGGGCTGGTGTTGGATTTGTTTTGAATCGGTTCAAATAAGAGTATGAATTTAAATGGGTATTTTGGAATTCCTGGAATTTTGGGAAAACCGGGAATTTGTACGAAAAGAAAAATGTTTGTTTCGTTGTCTCAATTAAAAACAATGTTTTGAAGGTAGAATGGTCAAAAACAGTTGCAAAATGTGGACTGTAAAAACTTTCCAGAAAGAGGTAAAACAGGGCTCTGAGAAACCGGGAATTCTGGAAATTCCTGGAATTTTTTTTAACTTGGAAAAATGGTAGTTTGGTTGTCCAAGGTGAGTGGAGTGTGTGGGTGGTGGAACGGTTCTAATCGGGTGAGAAATGTGGGCTATGCAGTTGATTGTATATTTCCCAGTCATTGTCAAAGGGGAGAAAATTACCTGAAATTCTGGGAAAACCTGGAATTTTGGTGAAGGGAAAACATGTTTTGTGTTCGATATATGTGAAGAGCAGTGTGGGTGGATGGTTACAATGTCAGATTCGGGTTTGAAAAAAGTGAACAATTTTGAGAAATTTTCCTATTCATTCCCTGGATATTTGGGAATTTCGGTAAAACCGGGAATTTTTGAAAATATTGATATTATATTGTTTTAGATGATATGAATGGGCTGGTGTTAGATTTTTTTGAATCAGTTGAAATAACAGTATAATGGGTATTTTGGAATTCCTGGAATTTCGGGAAAACCGGGAATTTGTACAAAAAGAAAAATGGTAGTTTCGTTGTCTCAATTAAAAACAATGTTTTGAAGATAGAATGGTCAAAAACAGTTGCAAAATGTGGACTGTAAAAACTTTCCAGAAAGAGGTAAAACAGGGCTCTGAGAAACCGGGAATTCTGGAAATTCCTGGAATTTTTTTTAACTTGGAAAATGGTAGTTTGGTTGTCCAAGGTGAGTAGAGTGTGTGGTGGAACGGTTCTAATCGGGTGAGAAATGTGGGCTATGCAGTTGATTGTATATTTCCCAGTCATTGTCAAAGGGGAGAAAATTACCTGAAATTCTGGGAAAACCTGGAATTTTGGTGAAGGAAAAACATGTTTTGTGTTTGATATATGTGAAGAGCAGTGTGGGTGGATGGTTACAATGTCAGATTCGGGTTTGAAAAAAGTGAACAATTTTGAGAAATTTTCCCATTCATTCCCTGGATATTTGGGAATTTCGGTAAAACCGGGAATTTTTGAAAATATTGATATTATATTGTTTTAGATGATATGAATGGGCTGGTGTTAGATTTTTTTCAGTATGAATTTATATATTTATTAAAAATACCCATTTAAAATGGGTATTTTGGAATTCCTGGAATTTCGGGAAAACCGGGAATTTGTACGAAAAGAAAAATGGTAGTTTCGTTGTCTCAATTAAAAACAATGTTTTGAAGGTAGAATGGTCAAAAACAGTTGCAAAACGTGGACTGTAAAAACTTTCCAGAAAGAGGTAAAACAGGGCTCTGAGAAACCGGGAATTCTGGAAATTCCTGGAATTTTTTTCAACTTGGAAAATGGTAGTTTGGTTGTCCAAGGTGAGTGGAGTGTGTGGGTGGTGGAACGGTTCTAATCGGGTGAGAAATGTGGGCTATGCAGTTGATTGTATATTTCCCAGTCATTGTCAAAGGGGAGAAAATTACCTGAAATTCTGGGAAAACCTGGAATTTTGCTGAAGGGAAAACATGTTTTGTGTTCGATATATGTGAAGAGCAGTGTGGGTGGATGGTTACAATGTCAGATTCGGGTTTGAAAAAAAGTGAACAATTTTGAGAAATTTTCCCATTCATTCCCTGGATATTTGGGAATTTCGGTAAAACCGGGAATTTTTGAAAATATTGATATTATATTGTTTTAGATGATATGAATGGGCTGGTGTTAGATTTTTTTGAATCAGTTGAAATAACACTATGAAATTCGAAATGATGGAATTCCTGGAATTTTGGGAAAACCGGGAATTTGTACGAAAAGAAAAATGGTAGTTTCGTTGTTTCAATTAAAAACAATGTTTTGAAGGTAGAATGGTCAAAAACAATTGCAAAATGTGGACTGTAAAAACTTTCCAGAAAGAGGTAAAACAAGGCTCTGAGAAACCGGGAATTCTGGAAATTCCTGGAATTTTTTTAAACTTGGAAAATGGTAGTTTGGTTGTCTAATGTGAGTGGAGTGTGTGGGTGGTGGAACGGTTCTAATCGGGTGAGAAATGTGGGCTATGCAGTTGATTGTATATTTCCCAGTCATTGTCAAAGGGGAGAAAATTACCTGAAATTCTGGGAAAACCTGGAATTTTGGTGAAGGGAAAACATGTTTTGTGTTTGATATATGTGAAGAGCAGTGTGGGTGGATGGTTACAATGTCAGATTCGGGTTTGAAAAAAGTGAACAATTTTGAGAAATTTTCCCATTCATTCCCTGGGCATTTGGGAATTTTGGTAAAACCGGGAATTTTTGAAAATATTGATATTATATTGTTTTAGATGATATGAATGGGCTGGTGTTAGATTTTTTTGAATCAGTTGAAATAACAGTATGAAATTCGAAATGATGGAATTCCTGGAATTTTGGGAAAACCGGGAATTTGTACGAAAAGAAAAATGGTAGTTTCGTTGTCTCAATTAAAAACAATGTTTTGAAGGTAGAATGGTCAAAAACAGTTGCAAAATGTGGACTGTAAAAACTTTCCCGAAAGAGGTAAAACAGGGCTCTGAGAAACCGGGAATTCTGGAAATTCCTGGAATTTTTTTTAACTTGGAAAAATGGTAGTTTGGTTGTCCAAGGTGAGTGGAGTGTGTGGGTGGTGGAACGGTTCTAATCTAATCGGGTGAGAAATGTGGGAGTTGTGCACGTTCGTAAAACGGCCCATTCATTTTCAATGGGAAAAATGACCCCGAAAACGGGAAATTCTGGGATATTTAAAAAAAAAAAGTTTTTGGGGAGCTCATGATTCCCGGTCGAACCGAACATTTTGATTCTCGAACGGTTCCAATCGGATAAAAACTGTGGACTGTGGAGCGCGCCAAAGTTTTGCGGCGGAATAATAATAAATAGACACCGTATTTTTCGGACTATTAGTCGCAGTTTTTTTTCATAGTTTGGCCGGGCTCCAGTGCAACTCATATGTTTTTTTCCTTCTTTATTATGCATTTTCGGCAGGTGCGACTTATACTCCGGTGCGACTTATACTCCGAAAAATACGGTACTTGTTTTGATGTAGAATCTTCTTTGTGTGAAAGAGTAGTTTTAGTGTTGATAAATCACACTGCGTGTGCTAAATAAATACGTTTGCATGTTCTCCTCCCAGTATTGAGGGTGTTCTGATGATCAGCATACGTTCTGCATATTCCTTATTCTGCTCACCTAAGGGACAAATCCCAAGAAACCCTATCGTACGTGTTTGCGTTTTAGATCTGTGGGTGCCAGGACTCGGACCAAAACTCACCTTTCCTCGGCCTCGGTCGACTCAAAGCTGAGCACTTCGGCCATGACGCTGTCTATCTCCAGTTTTAGCCTCTGCACAGAAAAATACAAGTCACGTTTAGACCTGAAGTCTCGGCACGGATCGTGTCCAAAACCTAGAGGATGATCTACACCACAGGTCTCAAACTCGAGGCCGGGGGCCGGGGGCCGGGTCTGGCCCGCCACATCATTTAACGTGGCCCGCCAACACCTCAATAAAGTACCTTGTATTTTCTCACCAAATGTATTAGAAAGAAAAAATATGTACTGCATGAAATTGCAAATATATTTAAACTTTGATATTATCGAGTATTAAAACTGTAAAAATGACAATAATATTTTAAGGTAAAATTGACAGAGGGGGTTTTACAGTATATTACTGTAAATTGAAAAAAAATACAACTGTTTTTTTTTTTTTACTGGTAAAGGCTGGCAACTGAGCTGCCAGTTTTTTTTACTGTAAAATCTACGGTTGTTTTTACGGTGTATTACCGTCAATGGAAAAAAAACGGTACCACAGGTTTTTTTGCTGTAAAAAAATGTTAACTTAGTTGCCGGAATAAAAATAAAAAAAGAGGTACTGTTTTTCCATGTTGTAAAAACCACCATACATTTTACAGTAAAATTCTGTCGACTAAGATGCCAGGTATTTATGGTAAAAAAAAAAAGGTTTTTTACTCTTTTTCCATTCACAGTAAAATTTTGTAAAAACAACACAACGTATAGTATGTTGTCAGAAATTGCCAGGTATTTACCGTAAAAAAAAAAGTGGTACTGTTTTTCCATTTACAGTATAATTTTGTAAAAATCACCATAAATTTTACAGTAAAATTATGGTGACTAAGCTGCCAGGTATATACCGTAAAAAAAAAAGTGGTACTGTTTTTCCATTTACTGTATAATTTTGTAAAAAATCACCATAAATTTTACAGTAAAATTATGGTGACTAAGCTGCCAGGTACTTACTGTAAAAAAAAAAAAAGTGGTACTGTTTTACCCTTTACAGTATGTTGTCAAAAATTGTTTCGTTTTTTTAAGATTACAATTTTGGTGACCGAGTTGCAATTTTTTTTTTACTGTAATATCTACGGTTGTTGATTTTACGGTGTATTATTGTAAATGGAAACAAACGGTACCACAATTTTTTTACGATAAAAAATTGTCACCTCAGTTGCCAGAAATAAAAAAAAATGTATACTTTTTTTCCATTTACTGTAAAATGATGTAAAAAAAACCCTAAATTGTTCAGTCAAATTCTGGCGACTAAGCTGCCAGGTATTTATGGTAAAAAAAAAGAAAAAGTTTTTACTCTTTTTCCATTCACAGTAAAATTTTGTAAAAACCACCATTCATTTTACAGTAACATTCTGGCAACTAAACTGTCAGTTATTTATCGTAAAAAAAAGGTGGTACCGTGTTTCCATATGTTGAAAAAAATTTCGTTTTTTTTTTAAGATTCAAATGTTTTTGTTTTTTACGGTGTATTATTGTAAATGGAAAAAACGGTAGCACCGGGTTTTTTTACAGTAAAAATTGTTAGCTTAGTTGCTAGATTTTTTATTTTTTTTTTAAGTGGTATTTTTTTCCATTTACAGTAAAATGTAACAACCACCATACATTTCACAGTAAAATTCTGGCTGCCAGGTATTTACCAGAAAAAAAAAAGTGGTACCGTTTTTCCATTTACCGTATAAATTGTTAGTTTTTTTAAGATTACAATTTTGGTATATCTACAGTTGTTGATTAGACAGTGTATTATATAGTAAATGGAAAAAAAAGGTACCTACATTTTTTTTACGGTAAAAAATTGTCAGCTCAGTTGTCAGAATTTTTAAAAATGTGATACTTTTTTCCAATTACAGTAAAATGTTGTAAAAAAAAAAACCACCATATATTTTACAGTAAAATTCTGGCGACTAAGCTATTTATGATAAAAAAAAAAAAAAAATGGTACTGTTTTTCCATTCAGAGTAAAATGTTGTAAAAACCACCATTCATTTACAGTAACATTCTGGCAACTAAGCTGCCAGGTATTTACCGTAATATGTGCAGCTGAGATAGGCTCCAGCAACCCCCGCGACCCCGGACGGGACAAGCGGTAGAAAATGGATGGTTGTTGTAAAAATTTCGTTTTTTTTAAGATTAAAATGTTATTTTTTACGGTGTATTATTGTAAATGGAAAAAAACGGTAGCACCGTTTTTTTCTTTTTTACAGTAAACAATTGTCAGCTCAGTTGTCAGAATAATTTTTTTAAAGAACATTGGTAATTTTTTTCCATTTACAGTAAAATGTTGTAAAAGAAATATATATATATATATTACAGTAAAATTCTGGCGACTAAGCTGCCAGGTATTTACTGTAAAAAAAAAAAAAAAAAAGTGGTACTGTTTTACCCTTTACAGTATGTTGTCAAAAATGGTTTTGTTTTTTTAACATTACAATTTTGGTGACCGAGTTGCAATTTTTTTTTACTGTAATATCTACGGTTGTTGATTTTACGGTGTATTATTGTAAATGGAAACAAACGGTACCACAATTTTTTTACGATAAAAAATTGTCACCTCAGTTGCCAGAAATAAAAACAAATTATACTTTTTTTCCATTTACTGTAAAATGTTGTAAAAACAACCCTAAATTGTTCAGTCAAATTCTGGCGACTAAGCTGCCAGGTATTTATGGTAAAAAAAAAAGAAAAAGTTTTTACTCTTTTTCCATTCACAGTAAAATTTTGTAAAAACCACCATTCATTTCACAGTAACATTCTGGCAACTAAACTGTCAAGTTATTTATCGTAAAAAAAAGGTGGTACCGTGTTTCCATATGTTGAAAAAAATTTCGTTTTTTTTTTTTAAGATTAAAATGTTTTTGTTTTTTACGGTGTATTATTGTAAATGAAAAAAACGGTAGCACCGGGTTTTTTTACAGTAAAAATTGTTAGCTCAGTTGCTAGATTTTTTTTTTTTTTTTAAGTGGTATTTTTTTCCATTTACAGTAAAATGTAACAACCACCATACATTTCACAGTAAAATTCTGGCTGCCAGGTATTTACCAGAAAAAAAAAAGTGGTACCGTTTTTCCATTTACCGTATAAATTGTTAGTTTTTTTAAGATTACAATTTTGGTATATCTACAGTTGTTGATTAGACAGTGTATTATATAGTAAATGGAAAAAAAAGGTACCTACATTTTTTTTACGGTAAAAAATTGTCAGCTCAGTTGTCAGAATTTTAAAAAATGTGATACTTTTTTCCAATTACAGTAAAATGTTGTAAAAAAAACAAAAAAAACACCATATATTTTACAGTAAAATTCTGGCGACTAAGCTATTTATGATATAAAAAAAAAAAAATGGTACTGTTTTTCCATTCAGAGTAAAATGTTGTAAAAACCACCATTCATTTTACAGTAACATTCTGGCAACTAAGCTGCCAGGTATTTACCGTAATATGTGCAGCTGAGATAGTCTCCAGCAACCCCCGCGACCCTGAACGGGACAAGCGGTAGAAAATGGATGGATGTTGTAAAAATTTAGTTTTTTTTAAGATTAAAATGTTGTTTTTTACGGTGTATTATTGTAAATGGAAAAAAACGGTAGCACCGTTTTTTTCTTTTTTACAGTAAACAACTGTCAGCTCAGTTGCCAGAATAATTTTTTTTAAGAACATTGGTAATTTTTTTTCCAGTTACAGTAAAATGTTGTAAAAACCCCCATAAATTTTACAGTAAAATTCTGGCGACTAAGCTGCGAGGTATTTACCGGAAAAAAAAAAGTGGTACGTTTTTCCATTTACCGTATAAAATGTTGTCAGAAATAGTTAGTTTTTTTAAGATTAAAATTTTGGTGACTGACTTGGCAATATCTACGGTTGTTGATTTTACAGTGTATTACTGTAAATGAAAAAAAAATGGTACTTACATTTTTTACGGCAAAAAATTGTCAGCTCAGTTGTCATAATTTTTAAAAATGTGATACTTTTTTCCATTTACAGTAAAATGTTGTAAAAAAAAAAAAAAAACATATATTTTACAGTAAAATTCTGGCGACTAAGCTGCCAGGTATTTACCGTAAAAAAATGTTTTTTTAAAAAGAGTAATTTTTTTTCCCATTTATTGTAATGTGTTAAAAAAATAATAATAATTGCCAGAATTAAAAAAAGTGGTACTGTTTTTCCATTTACCGTAATATGTTGTAAAACAAATGTTTTTTTACAGTAACATTTGGGGGACTGAGTTGCCATTTTTTTACTGTAATATCTACAGATTTTTCAAAATATGTACAATATCAAATACATAGGAAAATGCATGTACTGTAATATTCGCTGTTAAATGCAGCCCTTTGAGGGAAACCATAACTGCGATGTGACCTTCAAAATAAACGAGTTTGACAACCTTGTTCTACAATGTAAAATAAAAAATAAAAAGAATCAGTAGATTGTACAGTAAAAAATGTTACCGTAACCCAGATAATTACTGTAAATTGAAAAATCTCTATTTATAATGGTAAAATTCTGGTGACTGAGCTGCCGTTTTTTCACCATCTAATCTGACCTTGTTAGAGTGTAGTGTACCTGGATGTCGTCCAGAAGGCGTTTCTTGTACATCTTCAAGCTCTCCAGCTCCATCTTCTCATCTGCTGTGAAGCCCGACAGAACTGCAAAACAAAACCAGCCTCGTTTTTTTAAAGTTTTGTCTTTCTCGATGTTCATTTCAATAAAAAAGGGAAGTGGTCCCACACGACCTGTGACCACAGCTTCATTGCTCATTTTGAGAAGAAACCTGAATGGATGCAGCTACCAATTGACGTGTGAAAACACTAAAACACGGCCCTCGATCAATCAATCAAGGATGGACGACAGTTCTTAGTTGTCTGGAAGGGGCCCCTAGCAGGCACAAGACATTGATACAACGTTGATTATACGTACATTTCCTTTGAAACTGACTTTGAAACAATGTCGCAAAATAGTTGTATTTGTATATTGAGACAACGTTGATGTCTGCACGTTGGATCCACGTTGTTGGTTGGGAAAAGACCAAAATTTCAAAGGTCAAATCAACGTCACAACCTGACATTGAATAAACATTGTCAAAAAGCATGTTGTTTCAACGTTGTGCTTGTGTTGCAGACAATTGGTTGGAAAATGACAACATTTCAAAGGTCAAATCAACGTCAGAACCCAACATTGATAAAACGTCATCAAAAAGCATGTTGTTTCAACGTTGTATTTTTGTTGTAGAATATTGGTTGGGAAATGACCAAATTTCAATGGTCAACATTTTATTTGTGTTGCAGAATATTAGTTGAAAAATGACCAAAATTCAATGGTAAAATCAATGTCAGAACCCAACATTGATAAAACGTCATCAAAAAGCATGTTGTTTCAATGTTGTATTTTTGTTGTAGAATATTGGTTGGGACATGACCAAATTTCAATGGTCAAAATGTTATTTGTGTTGCAGAATATTGGTTGAAAAATGACCAAAATTCAATGGTAAAATCAACGTCAGAACCCAACATTGATTAAACTTGTCAGAAAGCATGTTGTTTCAACGTTGTATTTACGTAGAATATTGGTTGGGAAATGACAAAATTTCAATGGTCAAAATTTTATTTGTGTTGTGGAACATTGGTTGAAAAATGACCAAAATTCAATGGTAAAATCAACGTCAGAACCCAACATTGAATAAACATGGTCAAAAAGCATGTTGTTTCAATGTTGTATTTTTGTTGTAGAATATTGGTTGGGAAATGACCAAATTTCAATGGTCAACATTTTATTTGTGTTGCAGAATATTGGTAAAAAATGACCAAAATTCAATGGTAAAATCAACGTCAGAACCCAACATTGATTAAACTTGTCAGAAAGCATGTTGTTTCAACGTTGTATTTGTGTTGTAGAATATTGGTTGGGAATTGACCAAATTTCAATGGTCAAAATTTTATTTGTGTTGTGGAACATTTGTTGAAAAATGACCAAAATTCAATGGTAAAATCAACGTCAGAACCCAACACTGAATAAACATGGTCAAAAAGCATGTTTTTTCAATGTTGTATTTGTGTTGTAGAATATTGGTTGGGAAATGACCAAATTTCAATGGTCAACATTTTATTTGTGTTGCAGAATATTGGTTGAAAAATGGCCAAAATTCGATGGTAAAATCAATGTCAGAACCCAACATTGAATAAACATGGTCAAAAAGCATGTTGTTTCAATGTTGTATTTGTGTTGTAGAATATTGGTTGGGAAATGACCAAATTTCAATGGTCAAAATTGTATTTGTGTTGTGGAACATTGGTTGAAAAATGACCAAAATTCAATGGTAAAATCAACGTCAGAAACCAACATTGAATAAACATGGTCCAAAAGCATGTTGTTTCAACGTTGTATTTGTGTTGTAGAATATTGGTTGGGAAATTACCAAATTTCAATGGTCAAATCCACTTCAGAACCCAACATTGATTAAACGTCGTTAAAAAACATGTTTTTTTCAACGTTGTATTTGACTTGCTCAACGTCAGGACCTTATTCAACAAGTTCTCAACGTTGTTTCAATGTCTTGTGCCTGCTGGGTTAGCGACTATGTTGTTATATTTAGCCAGCAATCAGAGCCATTAAATATATTTTTTTCCAAAAAACAAAATCCAGCAACTTTTTCTGGTCTCACCAACATGAAAGCACGTATCGTTCTTACTGACTAAAAGCACTCACAGGCAATCGGAACACTTCAGAAAACCACTGTCAGTAACTACAGTTGGTCGCTACATCTGTAAGTGCAAGTTAACACGCTCATATGTAAAGTGAAAGCCATATATCAACAACACCCAGAAACGCCGCCGGCTTCGCTGGGCCCGAGCTCATCTAAGATGGACTGATGCAAAGTGGAAAAGTGTTCCGTGGTCTGACGAGTCCACATTTCAAATTGTTTTTGGAAACTGTGGACATCGTGTCCTCCGGATCAAAGTGGAAAAGAACCATCCGGACTTTTACAGGCGCAAAGTTCAAAAGCCAGCATCTGCACCATTAATGCTGAAAGGTACATACAGGTTTTGGAACAACATATGCTGCCATCGAAGCAACGTCTTTTTTGTTGACGCCCCTGCTTATTTCAGCAAGACATTGCCAAGCCACGTGTTACAACAGCGTGGCTTCATAGTAAAAGAGTGCAGGTACTAGACTGGCCTGCCTGTAGTCCAGACCTGTTTTCCATTGAAAATGTGTGGCGCATTATGAAGCCTAAAATAGCACAACGGAGACCCCCGGACTGTTGAACAACTTAAGCTGTACATCAAGCAAGAATGGGAAAGAATTCCACCTGAAAAGTTTCAAAAATTGGTCTCCTCAGTTCCCAAATGTTTACTGAGTGTTGTTAAAAGGAAAGGCCATGTAACACAGTGGTAAAAATGCCCCTGTGACAACTTTATTGGCAATGTTTTGCTGCTATTAAATTCTAAGTTAATGATTATTTGCAACAAAAAAAAAAAATCACTGGTTTTGGGTTTTGTACTTTTTGTTAATTAACGCTATGTGGCTAGCGTGCTAACTGTTAGCATTTCAGTTCGGCTTTAGCTCTCCAGGATTCACACGAAATTGTATTTTCTAGTTCTTTGAAAAAAACCAAACCCTATATACTGTACTGGTTTTGAAGGTAAAAACTACCAGCGTGGCCCTCGGCATCCTCTGCTTTGCCGGTATGTGGCCCTCAGTGGGGAAAACGTTTGGCGTGGAAGAACCTGCCCGTAATCCAATCTAGCGTCTGATGAAGTTAGGGACAGACATGCTCTGGTGTCGTTAATCACCGGGAGCACTTTGACACTGAAATAGTCGTGACGGTGCATGTGATGCCAAACAAGGCCATCGTTTCTGACTTCCTGTTGTGTGTCAGTCGCTGATGTTTTTAAAGGCGAATCCGTTTTAGTCGCGTCGTGCGACAGCCGCACTTCCCCTTTGCAGATGTTCACATGTAAGAGACAACACACGAGCTCCGCACCCTTCCTGCGCGACACTTGAGCAACGCAACACACACACACACACACACACACACACACACAATAAGTCATCAAAATTTTAAAAAGAAGAAGCGGCATTTAAATAGTCACCATGTGGAGGAAATGTCACCTGATATATATATATATATATATATATATATTTATTTTTTTTATTTTATATATGTATATATATATATATATATATATATAAACATATATATATATACATATAAAAAATATATATACATATACAAATATATATATATGTATATATATATATATTTGTATATGTATAGATTTTTTTTATATGTATATATATATATATATATATATACACATATGTATTAAAATATATTTAGAGATGAATTTTTTTATATGTATATTTTTTATATGTATATATATATATTTTTTTACATATATATATTTTTTTTACATATATATATATTATTTTTTTATTTTTTTATTTATTTATATATATATATATTTTTTTTTACATATACATATATATACGTATATATATACATATACATATATATATATATATATATATATATATAAATATAAAAATATATGTATATATTTTTTTTTTTTTTTAATATATTTTTGTTTATATATATATATTTTTATATATATATATTTTTACATATATACATATGTAAAAATATATATAAAAATATGTATATATAAAATATATATATATTAAAAAAATATATATATACATATAAAAAAAAATATATATGTATATTTATATATACATATAAAAAATTTAAAATATATATATATATATTTTTATATATATATTTTTACATATATATATTTTATTTTTATTTTTTTTACACACACACACACACACACATATATATATATATATATATATATATATATATATATATATATATATATAGTGTAAATGTGAGTGTATATTATCAAAAAGTCACTTTTTATTATTCTAGATCAAAAAGTTTCTTTGAAATATTAAGTGATGGGCAATACAAATAAATTGAATAGTTATCTTACAATATTATTTGCCATTGTTATTATCAGTGGAAACATTTAACACATTAAAATATTTTGCGACACTGTACATTTTTAGTTACATTAAAAAATACTTAAAAAGTAAAATAAACCTATAACAGTAACACCGCCAAATAATAATAACTATTGCAAAATATATTTAGACTTACCCATTTGGCAGTCAGTCATGAGATCCACTGACAAAGAGCAGAATGTGAAAATAAAGGTGGAAAATGTCATGAAATGTTAGTCAGCTTGTGCCGCATCAGCAGATTTAATGAAGCTGATGTGCTCCCCTTTCCTCTAACCACGCCCACATTGGCCACGCCTCCTCCCGTATCGATTCACCAGAAGAGGACATTATTCAAGACGCCCTTCAAAATAAAACACAGAGTGAGACGAGGTTGTTTGTAGCCGGTTTTAAATGACACATTATTATTTAAGTCATTCATCTGATATAAATGTCAGCTCATGAGCAGGTCACGTGGTAAGGCTGACTTCCTCAGTAACGTCAGTCAAAAGGTGACATCCTGTCCCGACCTGCAGGAAGCAGGAAGTGTTGAAAGGTTGCACTGTTGTCATGGTAACATAAGAAATATTTGTCAACATTACTATACTCCAAGCAAAAATAAATTCTACATAAATATCGATTTATGAAAGTAAAACCTACATTTTCTAATTGGCTTGATAATTCAAAATTGTCAATTAAATCTTGGAAAATTATTAAAAATGCAAAATAATTGATTAATTTGATTTCATCATTGCAGAAATTTAAAGTGATTTAGATTAGCCTTTTTTTGTCTGTTTGAATTTTGTATCTTATCCTATTTTTTTATTATTATTTATTGTTATTATTTTTATATTCTATTTGTATTTGTTTTAGTTTTAAAGTGATTCAGATGAGACTTTTTTTGTCTGTTTGAATTGTGTATCTTATCCTATTTTTATTATTATTATTTATTGTTATTATTTTTATATTCTATTTGTATTTGCTTTAATTTTAAAGTGATTTAGATGAGCCTTTTTTGTCTGTTTGGATTTTGTATCTTATCCTATTTTGTATTATTTTATGTTGTTATTATTTGTATATTCTATTTGTATTTGCTTTAGTTTTAAAGTGATTGAGATGAGCCTTTTTTGTCTGTTTGAATTTTGTATCTTATCCTATTTTTTCATTATTATTTTTATATTCTATTTGTATTTGCTTTAGTTTTAAAGTGATTTAGATTAGCCTTTTTTTGTCTGTTTGAATTTTGTATCTTATCCTATTTTTTATTATTATTTTTATATTCTATTTGTATTTGCTTTAGTTTTAAAGTGATTTAGATGAGCCTTTTTTTGTCTGTTTGAATTTTGTATTTCATCCTATTTTTTTATTATTATTTTTATATTCTATTTGTATTTGCTTTAGTTTTAAAGTGATTTATATTAGCATTTTTTGTCTGTTTGAATTTTGTATCTTATCCTATTTTTTAATTATTATTTTATATTCTATTTGTATTTGCTTTAGTTTTAAAGTGATTTAGATGAGCCTTTTTTTTGTCTGTTTGAATTTTGTATCTTATCCTATTTCTTATTATTATTTTTATATTCTATTTGTATTTGCTTTAGTTTTAAAGTGATTTAGATGAGCTTTTTTTGTCTGTTTGAATTTTGTATTTTATCCTATTTTTTATTATTATTTTTATATTCTATTTGTATTTGCTTTAATTTTAAAGTGATTTAGATGAGCCTTTTTTGTCTGTTTGGATTTTGTATCTTATCCTATTTTTTATTATTTTATGTTGTTATTATTTGTATATTCCATTTGTATTTGCTTTAGTTTTAAAGTGATTGAGATGAGCCTTTTTTGTCTGTTTGAATTTTGTATCTTATCCTATTTTTTCATTATTATTTTTATATTCTATTTGTATTTGCTTTAGTTTTAAAGTGATTTAGATTAGACTTTTTTGTCTGTTTGAATTTTGTATCTTATCCTATTTTTTATTATTTTATATTGTTATTATTTGTATATTCTATTTGTATTTGCTTTAGTTTTAAAGTGATTGAGATTAGCCTTTTTTTGTCTATTTGAATTTTGTATCTTATCCTATTTTTTATTATTATTTTCATATTCTATTTGTATTTGCTTTAGTTTTAAAGTGATTTGGATTAGCCTTTTTTGTCTGTTTGAATTTTGTATCTTATCCTATTTTTTAATTATTATTTTATATTCTATTTGTATTTGCTTTAGTTTTAAAGTGATTTAGATGAGCCTTTTTTGTCTCTTTGAATTTTGTATCTTATCCTATTTTTATTATTATTATTTATTGTTATTATTTTTATATTCTATTTGTATTTGCTTTAGTTTTAAAGTGATTTAGATGAGCCTTTTTTGTCTGTTTGAATTTTGTATCTTATCCTATTTTTTGTATTATTATTTATTGTTATTATTTTTATATTCCATTTGTATTTGCTTTAGTTTTCTTTCCGTTACATGTTTCACGAAAGACAGTATTTGCTCAACCTGATGGATGTCTGAAATTGTTGAGATGTGTTGTACATTGAGAATATATGTTTGTATGTACATTGTTCAATAAAAAATAAAAAAAAAGGTTGTCACATTGTCGGAACAACCGCTGCGTTTAGCTTGTACTTGAATTTAACTATGACTTTATATTGAAAAAAATTTAACTATAGAAGCAAAAATATGTCTTTTTTTGTTTCTCCATCCTCGTCATTAAGTTTATGCTAGTAAAAAAAAAAAAAAAAGTTTTCTAATGTTGCTTTAAGTTGAAATCAGGCTCTGGACCCCCTCTAGTGGTTGTACTGTCACATTGCAGACAGTCATTGTTAATTAAAAATCTTAATAAAACTAAAATGTTAAGATGCTTGGAATCAACAAACTCTCCTACAATATAAAAATAAAAAATACAATCAAAATATTTAAAAAGCAAATGTTTAATATCAATGTTTATGACATACCAGAAGCCTATTGACTATGATTGCAATTGTGGTTTCCAAGCAGCCAATTTTCTTTAAGAATGTTATATACAAGAACTCAATCAGCATACTTTAAGTCAGGGGTGTCAAACTCCTTTTCATCGAGGGCCACATCGCAGTTATGGCTGCCCGTAGAGGGCCGCTTGTAACGGAGAGTAATATTCACCTCAGAATATTGCTGCACAGCAATTTAGATTTTTTTACGTACTTCGTAAAAAAAATAAATCTGTAGACTGGCAGCTGAATCGGCAGAATTTTACCGTGGATTCGATCGTTTTTTTGCCGTGCATCACTGCAACCTTATTTAACGCGCACCGTCGTTATGGAAACCGTTGGCCGTGTGACCAGACTTTCTGAATTTTCTTTGCAATTTGACCGATTTTCAAGCGCTCTTCAAACGACGAGAGGCTGAAAGCTTCATCAATGAAGCCAGAAAGCAAAGACAATTTTGATAATAAAAAGGAATATGAATTTTATTCAATGAAAAGCTAGTCACATCCAAAATCAATTTAGATTTACACAACGTGCCAACTTCACTGGTTTTGGGTTTTATATATATTCTTGTCTTATGATAGATATTTTTTATCCACCAGATTGTTTTAGGCTCAATCTTAGTTGTTTTTTTTTTGTTTCAAACATGTGAAACACTGATACAGTTCATTATTATTAGAGATGTCCGATAATCATACTTGCCAACCTTGAGACCTCCGATTTCGTGGTCGGGGGTGGGGCGGGGGGCGTGGTTGGGGGCGTGGTTAAGATATATATATATATAAGAAATACTTGACTTTCAGTGAATTCTAGCTATATATATATATTTTATTACATATATATATATATATATATATATATATATATATATATATATATATATATATATATATATATATATATATAAATAAAAGAAATACTTGAATTTCAGTGTTCATTTATTTACACATATTACTCACACATAACACTCATCTACTCATTGTTGAGTTAAGGGTTGAATTGTCCATCCTTGTTCTATTCTCTGTCACTATTTCAGAACACACACATTATACAAATATACATTATAAAATCAATAAGAAAACGGGAGCTCTAATTTGGGAGTCTGAATTAGGGTCAGAAGTTCCTATATAAACATTGCGCACTCACGTCGCCTTTTTGTATTGATTACTGCAGCTGTGCACTGGATTCATTCACAAATACAAACTACAACTCACAAACACTTTAGAGTTAGGCTCCACCATCAGAATGTGTACTTAAACTTATAAAGATCACATGGATATTATTCAGTGAGTTGATTCACCAAAACTAACCTGTTATACAGGAGGAAAAAGCACACAGGACGTTTCAATTGTTCACGGACTGGTCGCGCTCATCAGAATGACAAGACACTTCCGGTCTGCAGGTGATAGCATTCAATTGGGAAGAAACGCCCTACTGCCCCCTACTGACCAATGTGAATACTGATAAATGTGTAATGACAGCTCCAAAAACAAATTCAAACCACAAAATAAAATGAATAAATCAACACAAAAATGTGACACATTATGGGTGGGTCACATATGCATGTACAGTAGATGGCAGTATTGTCCTGTTTAAAAGTGTCACAACATTGCTGTTTACGGCAGATGAACTGCTTTACGGTAGACGGAAACTTGACTGCTGTTGTTGTGTGTTGTTACCGCGCTGGGAGGACGTTAATGAAACTGCCTAACAATAAACCCACACAAGAAACCAAGAACTCGCCCTCGATCATTAGCTGATTATATTGTGGGAAAGCGGACGTGTGAACAGGCTGTCAACACGTCACTTAGGTCCTCATGGAGCTGGAGGGGGCATGGCTTCCAGTTCCGCCTGAATTTCGGGAGTTTTTCGGGAGAAAATTTGTTCCGGGAGGTTTTCGGGAGAGGCGCTGAATTTCGGGAGTCTCCCGGAAAATCCGGGAGGGTTGGCAAGTATGCCGATAATGGCTTTTTTGCCGATATCCGATATTGTCCAACTCTCAATTACCGATTCCGATATCAACAGATACCGATATATACAGTCGTGGAATTAACACATTATTATGCCTAATTTTGTTGTGATGCCCCGCTGGATGCATTAAACAATGTAACAAGGTTTTCCAAAATAAATCCACTCAAGTTATGGAAAAAAAAGCCAACATGGAACTGCCATATTTATTATTGAAGTCACAAAGTGCATTTTTTTTTTTAACATGCCTCAAAACAGCAGCTTGGAATTTGGGA
The DNA here is from genome assembly GCF_033978685.3 of Nerophis lumbriciformis. Lineage (NCBI taxonomy): Eukaryota > Metazoa > Chordata > Actinopteri > Syngnathiformes > Syngnathidae > Nerophis > Nerophis lumbriciformis. The sequence continues at coordinate 32,952,880 of NC_084572.2, read as the reverse complement.
AGCATGAGGAGGTTGAGGTGGGGGGTAGGGGGTAGCGGGGGGTGTATATTGTAGTGTCCCGGAGGAGTTAGTGCTGCAAGGGCTTCTGGGTATTTGTTCTGTTGTGTTTATGTTGTGTTACGGTGCGGATGTTCTCCCGAAATGTGTTTGTCATTCTTGTTCACAGTGTGGCGCATATTTGTAACAGTGTTAAAGTTGTTTATACGGTCACCCTCAGTGTGGCCTGTATGGCTGTTGACCAAGTATGCCTTGCATTTACTTGTGGGTGTCAAAAGCTGTAGATATTATGTGATTGGGCCGACTCGCAAAGGCAGTGCCTTTAAGGTTTATTGGCGCTCTGTACTTCTCCCTACGTCCGTGTACCACCCTGTACAGCGCCGTTTTAAAAAGTCATAAATTTTACTTTTTGAAACAGATACCGATAATTTCCGATATTACATTTTAAAGCATTTACCACCGATAATATCGGCAGTCCGATATTATCGGACATCTCTAATTATTATATAATTAACTTACTACCTTATTAAAAACGTATTCATCTGCTGGTTATATTTTTTCCAGTATTGTCACGGACATACGGACTGACACGACAAAAAATGTAACAAATAAATAAAACTAAATTAAATATTTTTCTTAAATATATTGTTCAAAACATGTAATACCTAATGAGAATAAAATTGAACATCGACATCAACATCTGTAAATGCAAGTTAAAACTCTACTATGCAAAGCAAAAGCAATTTATCAACAACACCCAGAAACGCCAGGGCGGCTCCGCTGGGCCCGAGCTCATCTAAGATGGACTGACGCAAAGTGGAAAAGTGTTCTGTGGTCTGACGAGTCCACATTTCAAATTGTTTTTGGAAACTGTTGACGTCGTGTCCTCCGGACCAAAGAGGAAAAGAACCATCAAGACCAGGGGTCAACCAAGAGCTACTTCTTGGGTACTGATTAATGCGAAGGGCTGCCAGTTTGATACACACTTAAATAAATTGCCAGAAATAGCCAATTTGCTCAATTTACCTTTGTCATTATTAATAATTAATGATATTTATCTTTGTGGAAACACTGATCATCTGAATGATTTCTCACAATAAATATATATAGAAACAGATAAATATCAATATGCAACACTTTATTTTTATATTTTCTCTAAGTGCACATTTTTCAAATTGAACATTTTCAAATGATCACTTCTAAGACGGTCTTGTGAAATCACAATATCCCATTTTAACTAGTGTCGGAGGCAGATATTTGCATATATCCGTATTTAAGTGTTACTTCTTTATTTTCATAATCATATTACAAAACAGCTAGTGTTTTTCTTCCAATTGTGGTCTTTTGGTTGTCTGCAAATACTGTGTGCTAACCTTGACTATGGAATGTAAGGAGGAGCGATACTCCTTCTTTTATCTCTTCTTATGTCCAGGTGCGGAGGACAATGGGCATGTGTTTGGGCTGGAAAGACAAGACAGCGAGGGTGGGAGGGAGAGAGACTTTATAGAATAGAAGGTTTCCATTTTTTGGAGGGCAGACCATCTTAGCTGCGTGATTGAATGTTCTATGCTGGACTGGTCTCATTATATTTACAAAGCTTTGCAAATATATTACAAAATACCTATTCTGTCTCTGGTGGTTCTTTTACTCAGCTTTAAGTGTCGTAAAGAGCTTGGGAGCGACGACCAGAAACTTGAATTCCCTGGGAGGAACAACTGGTCCAAACGCAACACTAGCTAGCCACTAACATTTTTTAACAACTCATGAATTATGTGTGTACAAATAATAACTCATGTAAAATACAAAAGTCAACTCTCAAATTTTTAAATAAATCATGTCACACTTTGAACTGGACTATATTTCTAACAAAGACAAATCATTATTTCTTCTAGATTTTCCAGAACAAAAATTTTAAAAGAAATCCAAAAGACTTTGAAATAAGATTTAAATTTGATTCTACAGATTTTCTAGATTTGCCAGAATATTTTTTTTTAATTTTAATCATAATAAGTTTGAAGAAATATTTCACAAACATTCTTCGTCGAAAAAACAGAAGCTAAAATGAAGAATTAAATTAAAATGTATTTATTATTCTTTACATTAAAAAAAAAATAAAAAAAAATTACTTGAACATTGATTTAAATTGTCAGGAAAGAAGAGGAAGGAATTTAAGAGGTAAAAAGGTATATGCGTTTAAAAATCCTAAAATCATTTTTAAGGGTTGTATTTTTTCTCTAAAATTGTCTTTCTGAAAGTAAAAATATAAATGAATTTATTTAAACAAGTGAAGACCAAGTCTTTAAAATATTTTCTTGGATTTTCAAATTCTATTTGAGTTTTGTCTCTCTTAGAATTAAAACTGTCGAGCAAAGCGAGAACAGCTTGCTAGTAAATAAATACAATTTAAAAAATAGAGGCAGCTCATTGGTAAGTGCTGCTATTTGAGCTATTTTTAGAACAGGCCAGCGGGCGACTCATCTGGTCCTTACGGGCGACCGCGTTGGTGACCCCTGATCTAGACTGTTGCTAACTTCACTGGTTTAGTATATTCTTGCCTTACAATAGCAGTGACGTGCGGTGAGGTTGATGGCTGGTGAGGCACTGACTTCATCACAGTCAGATTTACAAACATATGAACCCTAAAGAGTATCTTATTCACCATTTGATTGGCAGCAGTAAACGGGTTATGTTTAAAAGCTCATACCAGCATTCTTCCCTGCTTGGCACTCAGCATCAAGGGTTGGAATTGGGGGTTAAATCACCAACAATTATTCCCGGGCGCGGCGCCGCTGCTGCCCACTGCTCCCCTCACCTCCCAGGGGGTGATCAAGGGGATGGGTCAAATGCAGACGACAAATTTCATTACACCTAGTGTGTGTGTGACAATCATTGGTACTTTAACTTAACTTTAACTTTACACATACAAACTGTAGCACACAAAAAAGCACATTTAATAAAAAAAACGTTATTATGGTCTTACCTTTACTTAGAAATTAAGTCCATGCGCCGCAACTAAAGCCCTCACTTAAACCTTCCACGTGCAAGATTGAATCTATTTAAAAAAGTGTAACCGAGGGTTTATAAATGTCGCCTATACTGTATGAAACTACAAAATAACAAACACGGAGGCTCCAGTTTACACGAGGACCACTTTATTTACCTTCTTTCAAAAACCTATGCTCCACTCCGTGTCATCACTTCCGCTCTTAGCGCCTTCAAAATAAGAGCTCAAGGCATATACTGTATAACAGCGCATAACAGGAACTTAACATCACAAAGAGGAAAGCCCATGAAATAGGTTACAAAAGTGATTTAATAAGAAGCCAAAAAGTGCAAAAACAATAATGTTCGTGTTGGAGGAGTTGTGAATTAGATACACCTGCAGTCTGCAGGTGTACCTAATGTTGTGGCCCTGCAGTCATTCACAACTCCTCCAACACGAACATTATTGTTTTTGCACTTTTTGGCTTCTTATGAAATAATTTTTTTAAATAGATTCAATCTTGCACGTGGAAAGTTTAAGTGTGGGCTTTAGTTGATATAACAATTCTACGGCGGGGGTGCAGGAGGCAGGATTACTGGAGCCTCAGCCAGTGCGTCTTTTGCAGCCGTTTTATGATCGCTCAGCACAAGAAATACGTTACACACATACAGTTGTTGACAAAATACACTGTACATTATATACCTCCGCTAACTAAACTATGGAAATGTATAATATAGTTCATATAGCAATACGGTCTCACTGCACAGCAGGCCAGCAGTTAGCCGAGTCCGGAATCCATGTTGAGGCACTGAGTGACGTGCCTCAACTGGCTGCTGTTCACTGCACCGTCTCTTCTCAGTATTTGAACGGCAAATGTGAAAATTCAGCGATTTTGAATAAAAATAATCTAAAACTGGTGAAGTTAAATGGAAAATAACTTTATAGTATAATCACTGGATACATATAACAATTTAATTAATTTTTTTTCTTTTTACATTTTTTTTCTTTCCATGATGGCAGGTGAGGCCCCGCCTCAGATTGTTTTTGGCTCAATCTTTGTTTTTTTTGGTTTTTTTTAAACATGACAAACAATGATGAATTTCATTTATTATTATTAACTTACTACCTTATTAAAAACACATTCATCTGCTGGTTATATTTTTTCCCAGTATTGTCACGGACATACGGACTGACACGACAAAAAAAAAGCCAAAAATAAATCAAATTAAAGTAAATGTATAATTTTTTTAATATATTGTTCACCTAATGTGAAAATATTGAACATCAAATGAAAAAAAAACAAGGCCATTAAGCGAGTGAGTGAAGGAGGAAGTTAAAAAGAAATGACGGCGACACCTTTATTAGGATTGTAGCGAATTAACCACAAAGTACTGACACACACACACACACACACACACACACACACAGCAAAAGAAAGAGTGAGTGTGTGTGTTACATTTTCCTTAGTCTCACACTGATCTGCCTCTTAGTGTGTGTGTGTGTGTGTGTTTGTGTGTGTGTGACGAGAGGACCAAGATGCAGACCATCAAGTGCGTTATCGTGGGAGACGGGTACGACTTCAACTTTCCTACTTTTTACTCGACTTTGTCAGTTGGCTTAAAAATGAAAGTACATTTTTAAACGTCACCTCCCATTGGCGAGCGGGAGCGTTTTTCCTCTGCTATGAGCGAGGTGACGACGAGGTGTCGAAAGAAGAATTTAAAAAAAAAATACAGCATATTATTACTAGAAACTACAAATGTCCGTCGTTTGGACTGGCTGCGGTTGACGTGACACGGCAGGTCGGCTAACCGGTAGGACGTGTTTTGAATGTTTTGTTTCTCTGATTCTACAAACCCCGTTTCCATATGAGTTGGGAAATTGTGTTAGATGTAAATATAAACGGAATACAATGATTTGCAAATCATTTTCAACCCATATTCAGTTGAATATGCTACAAAGACAACATATTTGATGTTCAAACTCATAAACATTTTTTGGGGGGGCAAATAAAGGTGGCAATAAATACTGATAAAGTTGAGGAATGCTCGTCAAACACTTATTTGGAACATCCCACAGGTGAACAGGCAAATTGGGAACAGGTGGGTGCCATGATTGGGTATAAATGTCAAGACTTGGACTGTGGAGTTTTTGTTTTCCCAAGATGCAAGAGAATTTGGATCGGACATGGCTTGAAGGTGGGTACATGATTTATTTATCAAACAAAGAATAAACGAAAAGCGCGCACTTTGGCCGAGGTAAAAAACTTGGCGAATGAAAACAAAACTTGCACAAAGGCAGAAACTGAACACGAAATAACAAAACACTTACTGTGGCATGGGACCGTGAACAGGGCTTGAAAACGCAAGGATAGCAGGGTGAGAAAGGCTATGACTCCAGGACGAACAACAGAAAATGAAAAGCTTAAATAACACAGACATGATTAACAACAGGTGCAAGACTCAAAACAGGTGCGTGACATGACAGGTGAAACTAATGGGTAACTATGGTGACAAGACAAGGGAGTGAAAAGACAGAAACTAAAGAGTCCTATAACTAAACAAAATATGATTACACAGACATGGCAATAAAAGTAGATTCCATGAAATGCTCAGTCAATCACAAACAAGGACGGGGGGAGGGTCACCACTTTGTCAACAAATGCGTGAGCAAATTGTTGAACAGTTTAAGAACAACATTTCTCAACCAGCTATTGCAAGGAATTTGGGGATTTCACCATCTACGGTCCGTAATATCATCAAAGGGTTCAGAGAATCTGGAGAAATCACTGCGCGTAAGCAGCTAAACCCGTGGCCTTCGATCCCTCAGGCTGTACTGTGTCAACAAGCGACATCAGTGTGTAAAGGATATCACCACATGGGCTCAGGAACACTTCCGAAACCCACTGTCAGTAACTACAGTTGGTCGCTACATCTGTAAGTGCAAGTTAAAACTCTCCTATGCAAGGCGCAAACCGTTTGTCAACAACACCCAAAAACGCCGTCGGCTTCGCTGGGCCTGAGCTCATCTAAGATGGACTGATACAAAGTGGAAAAGTGTTCTGACGAGTCCACATTTCAAATTGTTTTTGGAAACTGTGGACGTCGTGTCCTCCGGACCAAAGAGGAAAAAAAACATCCGGATTGTTATAGGCGCAAAGTTGAAAAGCCAGCATCTTTGATGGTATGGGGGTGTATTAGTGCCCAAGGCATGGGTAACCTACACATCTGTGAAGGCGCCATTAATGCTGAAAGGTACATACAGGTTTTGGAGCAACATATGTTGCCATCCAAGCAACGTTACCATGGACGCCCCTGCTTATTTCAGCAAGACAATGCCAAGCCACGTGTTACATCAACGTGGCTTCATAGTAAAAGAGTGCGGGTACTAGACTGGCCTGCCTGTAGTCCAGACCTGTCTCCCGTTGAAAATGTGTGGTGCATTATGAAGCCTAAAATAGCACAACGCAGACCCCCGGACTGTTGAACAACTTAAGCTGTACATCAAGCAAGAATGGGAAAGAATTCCACCTGAGAAGCTTCAAAAATGTGTCTCCTCAGTTCCCAAACGTTGTTAGATTCCCGTGATTGACTTACAAGGTCTTCCTGCGAGTCTGTCTCCAACACTCCGTTCAACGGGTCCTGTCCTCTCGGCGCAGACGGGGTCACCGAGCTGCTCCACCGACGTAGGCACTACTCTGCTGGATGTCGAGGCAATGCGCCTAGCTCTACTACCCTGTGTCGATTCAGCGTCTGTCCCGCTTCCTTCTGTGGTCTACTCGGTAGAGAAGCCTATCTCGTAAGATCGAGTTAAAGTCCCACAAATCCCGCTGCTTTAATGGTAGCTTGCCTCTAAAGAATCTTGGCTCTTGTTGCTGACTAGGCTAGAGTTTGAAGGCTGTGGAAAGTAAAAGCCCTATAGGACATATTTGTAAGTTGACTCCGTTAGAGTGACCCTTCAGAGCTAGGTGTTGGACACACAGTGTTCCTATAGTTTTGCATCAAGGACTTGTTGGTGCATGGAGAGTTGAAATGATGAAAGTTTACTGAGTGTTGTTAAAAGGAAAGGCCATGTAACACACGGGGTTTGTAATACTACTTCAAACTGCCATCCATCCATCTTCTTCCGCTTATCCGAGGTCGGCAGAGAAGCCCAGACTTCCCTCTCCCCAGCCACTTTGTCCAGCTCCTCCCGGGGGATCCCGAGGCGTTCCCAGGCCAGCCTGGAGACATGGCCTTCCCAACGTGTCCTGGGTTTTCCCCGTGGCCTCCTACCGGTCGGACGTGCCCTAAACACCTCCCTAGGGAGGCGTTCGGGTGGCATCCTGACCAGATGCCCAAACCACCTCATCTGGCTCTTCTCAATGTGGAGGAGCAGCGGCTTTACGCTGAGCTCCTCCCGAATGACAGAGCTTCTCACCCTAAGGGAGAGCCCTGCCACCCGGCGGAGGAAACTCATTTTGTCCTTTCGGTCATAACCCAAAGCTCATGACCATAGGTGAGGATGGGAATGTAGATCGACCAGTAAATTGAGAACTTTGCCTTCCGGCTCAGCTCCTTCTTCACCACAACGGATCGATACAGCGTCCGCATTACTGAAGACTCTGCCAAGTCACAGGAGATGCTTCCAATTTAGTGGGAAACATTTTGGGAACAGCCTTTTCGTGTGCTGGTTGGCTTTGGAAGATACTTTCTCAGCGGCACTCATCGAAGGCGGACGCTCCCCTTCCCTCTCCTGCTTGCTTCCTTGTCTTGTCTTAACTCTCTGGTTGCCTCTTTTTGCACTGCTCACCAAATTTAAACATTGGAACTAACTAACTGGCCTCTCAATGAAATTGACAAGATCTTGGGTTTGGGGGAACCTGCCTGTCTTGTTGTTGGACACACGACAGAACCTTGGGAGATCAAGGAGTTTCCGCGTGCCTGTCGATCCTTCAGTCGAGGACGTTGAAGATATCCACCTATTCGGAATTACGACAACAGGACATCTGCTGTTTGGAGTAATCGTTGCTCTGGTTTGTCCACAAATTGGAAGTTGCTGGCAGTCTTCAAAGTACCCCAAAGCCGCCACAAATGATTGGAGGATGCGGGCAGAACTGTGGACACACTTGTGATTTGGTTAACATCGGACAGTCTGCCCTGCAGGATGAATTTGAGGACCAGTAATAGACCATTAAGAATAAAAAGCTAATTTAATTTTGTCTGTCTTGACGGAGCAGTTGTTGCTGGACACACGACGGAACCTTGGGAGAACGAGGAGTTTCCGCGTGCCTGTCGATCCTTCAGTCGAGGACGTTGAAGATATCCACCTATTCGGAATTACGACAACAGGACATCTGCTGTTTGGAGTAATCGTTGCTCTGGTTTGTCCACAAATTGGAAGTTGCTGGCAGTCTTCAAAGTACCCCAAAGCCGCCACAAATGATTGGAGGATGCGGGCAGAACTGTGGACACTCTTGTGATTTGGTTAACATCGGACAGTCTGCCCTGCAGGATGAATTTGAGGACCAGTAATAGACCATTAAGAATAAAAAGCTAATTTAATTTTCACCCGCATACAAAACATTCTAGGGACGGCGTGGCGAAGTTGGTAGAGTGGCCGTGCCAGCAATCGGAGGGTTGCTGGTTACTGGGGTTCAATCCCCACCTTCTACCATCCGAGTCACGTCCGTTGTGTCCTTGGGCAAGACACTTCACCCCTTGCTCCTGATGGCTGCTGGTTAGCACCTTGCATGGCAGCTCCCGCCATCAGTGTGTGAATGTGTGTGTGAATGGGTGAATGTGGAAATACTGTCAAAGCGCTTTGAGTACCTTGAAGGTAGAAAAGCGCAATACAAGTATAACCCATTTATCATTTATAACTTGGATTGTTTCCCTGGCTTCGAGACCCTCCCGAAGCTCCCTTCTTGTCTCTCATGGACACACACCTGTTGTTGACTTTGGACTGACGAGAACACTGAGGTCGCGGAAAAGAGACTCGCTGCAGGCTTACACACACACACATGCATCCACGAAAAATACACGCCACACACACATACCCCACCTTCCATCCCACGCCTTCCACGCTTGAATCCTTTAGAGGTGATGGACGGCTGGGCAAGCGCTTAGATAGCAGCAGCATGCCTCTGTAGACCCACTTCCTCTTCTCGGTTGCAAGTCTTGTGGATTCTATGTAACTTGTTTATGTGTGCGTTTGGCTATTGAGTTTATCTTTTTCCCACCTTTCTAAGGGGCGCCGGAAGTTGGCTGTCACATACACACTAGGATTTTCGTGTTTTTTTTCCCCTTCACTTTGTTTATTTTGTTTTGTTTGTTTCGAGAAATACAGGCAGTAACGAAAGTACTTGCCGTGCGACTGGAGATCCGCTTCCGCAAGCCCAGAGAACAAGTATACAAAAGTTAAAGTTAAAGTTAAAGTACCAATGATTGTCACATACACACTAGGATTTTCGTGTTTTTTTCCCCCTCACTTTGTTTATTTTGTTTTGTTTGTTTCGAGAAATACAGGCAGTAACGAAAGTACTTGCCGTGCGACTGGAGATCCGCTTCCGCAAGCCCAGAGAACAAGTATACAAAAGTTAAAGTTAAAGTTAAAGTACCAATGATTGTCACATACACACTAGGATTTTCGTGTTTTTTTCCCCCTCACTTTGTTTATTTTGTTTTGTTTGCTTCGAGAAATACAGGCAGTAACAAAAGTACTTGCCGTGCGACTGGAGATCCGCTTCCGCAAGCCCAGAGAACAAGTATACAAAAGTTAAAGTTAAAGTTAAAGTACCAATGATTGTCACATACACACTAGGATTTTCGTGTTTTTTTCCCCCTCACTTTGTTTATTTTGTTTTGTTTGTTTCGAGAAATACAGGCAGTAACGAAAGTACTTGCCGTGCGACTGGAGATCCGCTTCCGCAAGCCCAGAGAACAAGTATACAAAAGTTAAAGTTAAAGTTAAAGTACCAATGATTGTCACATACACACTAGGATTTTCGTGTTTTTTTCCCCCCTCACTTTGTTTATTTTGTTTTGTTTGTTTCGAGAAATACAGGCAGTAACGAAAGTACTTGCCGTGCGACTGGAGATCCGCTTCCGCAAGCCCAGAGAACAAGTATACAAAAGTTAAAGTTAAAGTTAAAGTACCAATGATTGTCACATACACACTAGGATTTTCGTGTGTTTTTTCCCCCTCACTTTGTTTATTTTGTTTTGTTTGTTTCGGGAAATACAGGCAGTAACGAAAGTACTTGCCGTGCGACTGGAGATCCGCTTCCGCAAGCCCAGAGAACAAGTATACAAAAGTTAAAGTTAAAGTTAAAGTACCAATGATTGTCACATAAACACTAGGATTTTCGTGTTTTTTTCCCCCTCACTTTGTTTATTTTGTTTTGTTTGTTTCGAGAAATACAGGCAGTAATGAAAGTACTTGCCCTGCGACTGGAGATCCGCTTCCGCAAGCCCAGAGAACAAGTATACAAAAGTTAAAGTTAAAGTTAAAGTACCAATGATTGTCACATACACACTAGGATTTTCGTGTTTTTTTCCCCCCTCACTTTGTTTATTTTGTTTTGTTTGTTTCGAGAAATACAGGCAGTAACGAAAGTACTTGCCGTGCGACTGGAGATCCGCTTCCGCAAGCCCAGAGAACAAGTATACAAAAGTTAAAGTTAAAGTTAAAGTACCAATGATTGTCACATACACACTAGGATTTTCGTGTTTTTTTCCCCCTCACTTTGTTTATTTTGTTTTGTTTGTTTCGGGAAATACAGGCAGTAACGAAAGTACTTGCCGTGCGACTGGAGATCCGCTTCCGCAAGCCCAGAGAACAAGTATACAAAAGTTAAAGTTAAAGTTAAAGTACCAATGATTGTCACATACACACTAGGATTTTCGTGTTTTTTTTCCCCCTCACTTTGTTTATTTTGTTTTGTTTGTTTCGAGAAATACAGGCAGTAACGAAAGTACTTGCCGTGCGACTGGAGATCCGCTTCCGCAAGCCCAGAGAACAAGTATACAAAAGTTAAAGTTAAAGTTAAAGTACCAGTGATTGTCACATACACACTAGGATTTTCGTGTTTTTTTTCCCCCTCACTTTGTTTATTTTGTTTTGTTTGTTTCGAGAAATACAGGCAGTAACGAAAGTACTTGCCGTGCGACTGGAGATCCGCTTCCACAAGCCCAGAGAACAAGCATACAAAAGTTAAAGTTAAAGTTAAAGTACCAGTGATTGTCACATACACACTAGGATTTTCGTGTTTTTTCCCCCCTCACTTTGTTTATTTTGTTTTGTTTGTTTCGAGAAATACAGGCAGTAACGAAAGTACTTGCCGTGCGACTGGAGATCCGCTTCCACAAGCCCAGAGAACAAGTATACAAAAGTTAAAGTTAAAGTACCAATGATTGTCACATACACACTAGGATTTTCGTGTTTTTTTCCCCCTCACTTTGTTTATTTTGTTTTGTTTGTTTCGAGAAATACAGGCAGTAACGAAAGTACTTGCCGTGCGACTGGAGATCCGCTTCCGCAAGCCCAGAGAACAAGTATACAAAAGTTAAAGTTAAAGTTAAAGTACCAATGATTGTCACATACACACTAGGATTTTCGTGTTTTTTTCCCCCTCACTTTGTTTATTTTGTTTTGTTTGTTTCGGGAAATACAGGCAGTAACGAAAGTACTTGCCGTGCGACTGGAGATCCGCTTCCGCAAGCCCAGAGAACAAGTATACAAAAGTTAAAGTTAAAGTTAAAGTACCAATGATTGTCACATACACACTAGGATTTTCGTGTTTTTTTCCCCCTCACTTTGTTTATTTTGTTTTGTTTGTTTCGAGAAATACAGGCAGTAACGAAAGTACTTGCCGTGCGACTGGAGATCCGCTTCCGCAAGCCCAGAGAACAAGTATACAAAAGTTAAAGTTAAAGTTAAAGTACCAATGATTGTCACATACACACTAGGATTTTCGTGTTTTTTTCCCCCTCACTTTGTTTATTTTGTTTTGTTTGTTTCGGGAAATACAGGCAGTAACGAAAGTACTTGCCGTGCGACTGGAGATCCGCTTCCGCAAGCCCAGAGAACAAGTATACAAAAGTTAAAGTTAAAGTTAAAGTACCAATGATTGTCACATAAACACTCGGATTTTCGTGTTTTTTTCCCCCTCACTTTGTTTATTTTGTTTTGTTTGTTTCGAGAAATACAGGCAGTAATGAAAGTACTTGCCCTGCGACTGGAGATCCGCTTCCGCAAGCCCAGAGAACAAGTATACAAAAGTTAAAGTTAAAGTTAAAGTACCAATGATTGTCACATACACACTAGGATTTTCGTGTTTTTTTCCCTCCTCACTTTGTTTATTTTGTTTTGTTTGTTTCGAGAAATACAGGCAGTAACGAAAGTACTTGCCGTGCGACTGGAGATCCGCTTCCGCAAGCCCAGAGAACAAGTATACAAAAGTTAAAGTTAAAGTTAAAGTACCAATGATTGTCACATACACACTAGGATTTTCGTGTTTTTTTCCCCCTCACTTTGTTTATTTTGTTTTGTTTGTTTCGGGAAATACAGGCAGTAACGAAAGTACTTGCCGTGCGACTGGAGATCCGCTTCCGCAAGCCCAGAGAACAAGTATACAAAAGTTAAAGTTAAAGTTAAAGTACCAATGATTGTCACATACACACTAGGATTTTCGTGTTTTTTTTCCCCCTCACTTTGTTTATTTTGTTTTGTTTGTTTCGAGAAATACAGGCAGTAACGAAAGTACTTGCCGTGCGACTGGAGATCCGCTTCCGCAAGCCCAGAGAACAAGTATACAAAAGTTAAAGTTAAAGTTAAAGTACCAGTGATTGTCACATACACACTAGGATGTTCGTGTTTTTTTTCCCCCTCACTTTGTTTATTTTGTTTTGTTTGTTTCGAGAAATACAGGCAGTAACGAAAGTACTTGCCGTGCGACTGGAGATCCGCTTCCACAAGCCCAGAGAACAAGCATACAAAAGTTAAAGTTAAAGTTAAAGTACCAGTGATTGTCACATACACACTAGGATTTTCGTGTTTTTTCCCCCCTCACTTTGTTTATTTTGTTTTGTTTGTTTCGAGAAATACAGGCAGTAACGAAAGTACTTGCCGTGCGACTGGAGATCCGCTTCCACAAGCCCAGAGAACAAGTATACAAAAGTTAAAGTTAAAGTACCAATGATTGTCACATACACACTAGGATTTTCGTGTTTTTTTCCCCCTCACTTTGTTTATTTTGTTTTGTTTGTTTCGAGAAATACAGGCAGTAACGAAAGTACTTGCCGTGTGACTGGAGATCCGCTTCCGCAAGCCCAGAAAACGAGTATACAAAAGTTAAAGTACCAATGATTGTCACATAAACACTAGGATTTTCGTGTTTTTTTCCCCCTCACTTTGTTTATTTTGTTTTGTTTGTTTCGAGAAATACAGGCAGTAACGAAAGTACTTGCCCTGCGACTGGAGATCCGCTTCCGCAAGCCCAGAGAACAAGTATACAAAAGTTAAAGTTAAAGTTAAAGTACCAATGATTGTCACATACACACTAGGATTTTCGTGTTTTTTTCCCCCTCACTTTGTTTATTTTGTTTTGTTTGTTTCGATAAATACAGGCAGTAACGAAAGTACTTGCCGTGCGACTGGAGATCCGCTTCCGCAAGCCCAGAGAACAAGTATACAAAAGTTAAAGTTAAAGTTAAAGTACCAATGATTGTCACATACACACTAGGATTTTCGTGTTTTTTTTCCCCCTCACTTTGTTTATTTTGTTTTGTTTGTTTCGAGAAATACAGGCAGTAACTAAAGTACTTGCCGTGCGACTGAAGATCCGCTTCCGCAAGCCCAGAGAACAAGTATACAAAAGTTAAAGTTAAAGTTAAAGTACCAATGATTGTCACATACACACTAGGATTTTCGTGTTTTTTGTCCCCCTCACTTTCTTTATTTTGTTTTGTTTGTTTCGAGAAATACAGGCAGTAACGAAAGTACTTGCCGTGCGACTGGAGATCCGCTTCCGCAAGCCCAGAGAACAAGTATACAAAAGTTAAAGTTAAAGTACCAATGATTGTCACATATACACTAGGATTTTCGTGTTTTTTCCCCCTCACTTTGTTTATTTTGTTTTGTTTGTTTCGAGAAATACAGGCAGTAACGAAAGTACTTGCCGTGCGACTGGAGATCCGCTTCCGCAAGCCCAGAGAACAAGTATACAAAAGTTAAAGTTAAAGTACCAATGATTGTCACATACACACGAGATTTCCGTGTTTTTTTCCCCCTCACTTTGTTTATTTTGTTTTGTTTGTTTCGAGAAATACAGGCAGTAACGAAAGTACTTGCCGTGCGACTGGAGATCCGCTTCCGCAAGCCCAGAGAACAAGTATACAAAAGTTAAAGTTAAAGTTAAAGTACCAATGATTGTCACATACACACTAAGATTTTCGTGTTTTTTTCCCCCTCACTTTGTTTATTTTGTTTTGTTTGTTTTGAGAAATACAGGCAGTAACAAAAGTACTTGCCGTGCGACTGGAGATCCGCTTCCGCAAGCCCAGAGAACAAGTATACAAAAGTTAAAGTTAAAGTACCAATGATTGTCACATACACACTAGGATTTTCGTGTTTTTTCCCCCTCACTTTGTTTATTTTGTTTTGTTTGTTTCGAGAAATACAGGCAGTAACGAAAGTACTTGCCGTGCGACTGGAGATCCGCTTCCGCAAGCCCAGAGAACAAGTATACAAAAGTTAAAGTTAAAGTACCAATGATTGTCACATACACACTAGGATTTTCGTGTTTTTTTCCCCCTCACTTTGTTTATTTTGTTTTGTTTGTTTCGAGAAATACAGGCAGTAACGAAAGTACTTGCCGTGCGACTGGAGATCCGCTTCCGCAAGCCCAGAGAACAAGTATACAAAAGTTAAAGTTAAAGTTAAAGTACCAATGATTGTCACATACACACTAGGATTTTCGTGTTTTTTTCCCCCTCACTTTGTTTATTTTGTTTTGTTTGTTTCGAGAAATACAGGCAGTAACGAAAGTACTTGCCGTGCGACTGGAGATCCGCTTCCGCAAGCCCAGAAAACAAGTATACAAAAGTTAAAGTACCAATGATTGTCACATAAACACTAGGATTTTCGTGTTTTTTTCCCCCTCACTTTGTTTATTTTGTTTTGTTTGTTTCGAGAAATACAGGCAGTAACGAAAGTACTTGCCCTGCGACTGGAGATCCGCTTCCGCAAGCCCAGAGAACAAGTATACAAAAGTTAAAGTTAAAGTTAAAGTACCAATGATTGTCACATACACACTAGGATTTTCGTGTTTTTTGTCCCCCTCACTTTCTTTATTTTGTTTTGTTTGTTTCGAGAAATACAGGCAGTAACGAAAGTACTTGCCGTGCGACTGGAGATCCGCTTCCGCAAGCCCAGAGAACAAGTATACAAAAGTTAAAGTTAAAGTACCAATGATTGTCACATACACACTAGGATTTTCGTGTTTTTTTCACCCTCACTTTGTTTATTTTGTTTTGTTTGTTTCGAGAAATACAGGCAGTAACGAAAGTACTTGCCGTGCGACTGGAGATCCGCTTCCGCAAGCCCAGAGAACAAGTATACAAAAGTTAAAGTTAAAGTTAAAGTACCAATGATTGTCACACTACACACTAGGTGTGGTGAAATTTGTCCTCTGCATTTGACCCATCCCCTTGTTTACCCCCTGGGAGGTGAGGGGAGCAGTGGGGAGCAGTGGGCAGCAGCGGTGGCCGCGCCCGGGAATAATTTTTGGTGATTTAACCCCCAATTCCAACCTTTGATGCTGAGTGCCAAGCGGGAAGATAATAATTCCCATTTTTATAGTCTTTGGTATGACTCACAACCTTTGGTTTGAACTCACAACCAACCGATCTCAGGGCGGACACTCTAACCACTAGGCCACTGAGCGGCCATGGTTTGTTGCTTGTTTAAAAAAAATGCGGGATCAACAGTTTCAGCAACACAGGAACTCTATTTTTTAGAAGTCCGCAGGATACTCATACTCGCTTGTAACCCTATATTTCTTTTTTCTTCTCACTTTTTGCATTTGTTTTGATAAATACAGGCAGTAAGAAAAGTATAGGCCATGTGAGTAAAGATCTGCCTCCACAAGCCCAGACTGTGTGCATGAAACCGCGTTTAAAGTGGCCATGTTTGTTGCTTGTTTAAAAAAATGCGGGAAACAACAGTTTTAGCAACACAGGAACTCTATTTTTTACAAGTCTGCAGGATACTTATTCTCGCTTGTAACTCTATATTTCTTATTCTGGGTAATGTAGTAAGTCTACAAGTACCAACGCAGAGAAAACCTCCAGAAACAAAGCAACCTTTATCATTTCCATACATGTTTCTTGTGTTTGTTTTTAGGGCTGTGGGGAAAACTTGTCTGCTCATCAGCTACACAACCAACACCTTCCCTGGAGAATTCATTCCGACTGTGTGAGTACACACACACACACACACACACACACACACACACACACACTGGTTATCATTTGGAATGGGAACCAAGTTTCTGCTCATCATTTGTGGGGACCACCCTTTTTACTGGTTAAGCAGCTATTTACAACAACGCCAGCAATATGTCGAGATCGATGATCATAGGTCAGAATGTATGAATATTGAATGTGGAATTCCACAAGGTTCGATTTTAGGACCCAAACTTTTTATTTTATATATAAATGATATTTGTGAGGTTTCGAAATTTTTACAGTACGTATTATTCGCAAATGTATACTGTTCAGGAGATGACTTGACAATCTTAGCCGATAATATTGAAGAGGAAATGGTTAAACTAAAATTGTGGTTTGGTGTACGAACCCCGTTTCCATATGAGTTGGGAAATTGTGTTAGATGTAAATATAAACGGAATACAATGATTTGCAAATCCTTTTCAACCCATATTCAGTTGAATGCACTACAAAGACAACATATTGGATGTTCAAACTCATAAATTTGTTTTTTAGAATTTGATGGCTGCAACACGTGCCAAAGTAGTTGGGAAAGGGCATGTTCACCACTGTGTTACATGGCCTTTCCTTTTAACAACACTCAGTAACCGTTTGGGACCTGAGGAGACACATTTTTGAAGATTCTCAGGTGGAATTCTTTCCCATTCTTGCTTGATGTACAGCTTAAGTTGTCTCCGTTGTGGTATTTTAGGCTTCATAATGTGCTACACATTTTCAATGGGAGACAGGTCTGGACTACAGACAGGCCAGTCTAGTACCCACACTCTTTTACTATGAAGCCACGTTGATGTAACACGTGGCTTGGCATTGTCTTGCTGAAATAAGCAGGGGCGTCCATGGTAACGTTGCTTGGATGGCAACATATGTACTGTATGTACCTTTCAGCATTAATGGCGCCTTCACAGATGTGTAAGTTACCCATGTCTTGGGCACTAATACACCCCCATACCATCACACATGCTGGCTTTTACACTTTGCGCCTATAACAATCCGCATGGTTCTTTTCCTCTTTGGTCCGGAGGACACGACGTCCACGGTTTCCAAAAACAATTTGAAATGTGGACTCGTCAGACCACAGAACACTTTTCCACTTTGTATCAGTCCATCTTAGATGAGCTCAGGCCCAGCGAAGCCGACTGTGTTTCTGGGTGTTGTTGATAAACGTTTTTCACTTTGCATAGGAGAGTTTTAACTTGCACTTACAGATGTAGCGACCAACTGTAGTTACTGACAGTGGGTTTCTGAAGTGTTCCTGAGCCCATGTGGTGATATCCTTTACACACTGATGTCGCTTGTTGATGCAGTACAGCCTGAGGGATCGAAGGTCACGGGCTTAGCTGCTTACGTGCAGTGATTTCTCCAGATTCTCTGAACCCTTTGATGATATTACGGACCGTAGATGGTGAAATCCCTAAATTCCTTGCAATAGCTGGTCAAGAAAGGCATCAAATTCTAAAGTTAAAGTCAAATATGTTGTCTTTGTAGCATATTCAACTGAATATGGGTTGAAAATGATTTGCAAATCATTGTATTCCGTTTATATTTACATCTAACACAATTTCCCAACTCATATGGAAGCAACTCTCCCAACTTTGCCACGCCGTCCCCCAAGTTACCAACTTGTGCAGTATTGTGTTAAGTTGTGTAAATAACAACAAAATTGCTCGATTTATTCTTTTTCCCAACTGTTTACATTTTAGTTTCGACAGCTACTCGGCCAGTGTGATGTTGGACGGCAGGCCGGTGGTTCTGAGCCTCTGGGACACGTGCGGACAGCCGGACCATGACAGGATCCGCCCACTGTCCTACCCCCAGACGGTACACACAGCCGACTTTAAAAAGTGGCGTCTGTCTCACGGCGCTCTTTTTGGGTTGTCCTTACCTAAGATGCGAACATGCTACTTTTTGCTAGCCTATTCATGTTTAACATGCACTGTAATCAATACAAAAAACTGACATTTGACTCTTTACACACAAGTCAAAATTGTTGATAAGAAGTCATCACATCACTAAATAAGATCATAAAGACTCAATTGCTTTGCTGCTTACAGCCACCAGGGGGTATACGTTCATGTCGCTGCCACCTAGAGGCCACCTTGGATTAATACAGTTTGAATAACATCTACTTTATCCTCCTAAAACAGGGGTCGGCAACCCGCGGCTTCGGAGCCGCATGCGGCTCTTTGATCACTCTGATGCGGCTCAGCAGCTTACTTGCTGAACCCCCCCAATCGACCCGTGAGACTTCCGGATTTTAGTGCCTCTCTCAGAAATCTCCCGGGATTAATATTCACCGATTTTCACCCTTAAAGCTATATTAAGAGCGTGCAGTGATGGTACAACATTTGGCGCCCTCTACAATCTGTATTGACGGCGTGCCAGCCCAACACTTGTTGTATAATATACATCTTCTGCTTGCACACGTACGTGACAGCAAGGCATACTTGGTCAACAGCCACACAGGTTACACTGACGGTGTTCATATAAAACAACTTTAACACTCTTACTAATAATGCGCCACACTTTGAACCAAAACCAATCAAGAATGACAAACACAGAACATCTGCACCTTAACACAACATAAACGCAACAGAACAAATACCCAGAATCCCATGCAGCCCTGACTGTTCCGGGCTGAAAAATTCCATATAAAAGGTGTGGGCAGCGTGTCTGAGACCCCTGGTTTATACATAGCACAAAGCAAAAAAAAATATATATATACAGTGTTATTTCATTTAAAATTTCAAAAAATTTTGCGGCTCCCATTGTTTTCTATAATTTGTGAAACTGGTCAAAATGGCTCTTTGACTGGTAAAGGTTGCCGACCCCTGTCCTAAAACATACTTGCCAACCCTCCCGAATTTTCCGGGAGACTCCCGAAATTCAGCGCCTCTCCCGAAAACCTCCCGGGACAAATATTCTCCCGAAAATCTCCCGATTTTCAGCCGGAGCTGGAGGCCACGCCCCCTCCAGCTCCATGCGGACCTGAATGAGGACATCCTTTTTTTCACGACGGGAGGACAACAGGGTGACAGGAACTAAATCATCCAGACAAGAGATAAATTGTATTATTATATTTATCTTACCTAAAAATAAATATATTTATTAATTTAAAAAATAAAAAAAAAAACGAAATACATTTTTACTATATTTTGCTAAAAACATCAAAATTAACTGTATTTTTATTTGTATTTTTTCTGACTCCTTATTACATCCAGGCATTAGAATTACACATTAAAATAAACATATTTGAAATAATTAATTTTAAATTATCATAATAATTCATTTAAAATGACCATATGTAATTATTAAAATAATTGCTTGTTTATCAACAACTTTAGCATTTTTTTCAATACATTTTGCAGCTCTCAGAAGCCAAGTTATGTTATATTCCTTAAGATTTATTTATGCAAGTTTGAGGTATCAATTATCTAAACACAATTTTATTTGCATATTTTCAGGATGTAGATGTATATATATATATATATATATATATATATATATATATATATGTATGAAATACTTGACTTGGTGAATTCTAGCTGTCAATATACTCCTCCCCTCTTAACCACGCCCCCAACCACGCCCTGCCCCACCCCCGACCACGCCCCCACCCCCCCCACCTCCCGAAATCGGAGGTCACAAGGTTGGCAAGTATGTCCTAAAAGTGCAAAAGAAAATGTATGACATGTATTTAAACTTGTTGGAACATTGTAACAGCGTATTTTTGTCTTTGTGCGTCCAGGATATCTTTCTGGTTTGTTTCTCCCTGGTTGGACCTGCGTCGTACGACAACGTCAAAGAAAAGGTGAGTCTCGTGAAAAAAAAAAAAAAAAAGCTTCCGGGCGCTCGTTAGTAAGGACCTGACATGCTAGCTAACAAACATACAAACCCCGTTTCCATATGAGTTGGGAAATTGTGTTAGATGTAAATATAAACGGAATACAATGATTTGCAAATCCTTTTCAACCCATATTCAATTGAATGCACTACAAAGACAACATATTTGATGTTCAAACTCATAAACTGTATTTTTGTTTTGCAAATAATAATTAACTTACAATTTCATGGCTGCAACACGTGCCAAAGTAGTTGGGAAAGGGCATGTTCACCACTGTGTTACATGGCCTTTCCTTTTAACAACACTCAGTAAACGTTTGGGACCTGAGGAGACACATTTTTGAAGCTTCTCAGGTGGAATTCTTTCCCATTCTTGCTTGATGTACAGCTTAAGTTGTTCAACAGTCCGGGGGTCTCCGTTGTGCTATTTTAGGCTTCATAATGCGCCACACATTTTCAATGGGAGACAGGTCTGGACTACAGGCAGGCCAGTCTAGTACCAGCACTCTTTTACTATGAAGCCACGTTGATGTAACACGCGGCTTGGCATTGTCTTGCTGGAATAAGCAGGGGCGTCCATGGTAGCGTTGCTTGGATGGCAACATATATTGCTCCAAAACCTGTATGCATCTTTCAGCATTAATGGCGTCTTCACAGATGTGTAAGTTACCCATGTCTTGGGCACCAATACACCCCCATACCATCACAGATGGGGCATCAACTGAGAGGGGCGTGGCATCAGGACAAACAACTTGTCAATACAAAATAGGGATATTTCTTCCATTACAGTACAAAACTTTTGGCCTTAATTAAGCTCCGTATATACCACCCTCGTCTCCTACTCACCTCCTTTCCCGCTTCAGTGGTACCAGGAGGTGCGCCACCACTGCCCCAACACCCCCATCATCTTGGTGGGCACCAAGCTGGACATGAGGGACGATCAAGAAACCATCACAAAACTGAGGGAGAACAATCTGTCGCCCATCTCTCACCAGCAAGGCATCGATCTGGCCAAGGAGATCAGTAAGCAGAATATTAGAAAATATCTGTCAATCATCTCATTTGGTGTGGAAGAGACATGCACCTGGGGATAAGTTGATTGGCAACACTAAATTGGCCCTAGTGTGTGAATGTGAGTGTGAATGTTGTCTGTCTATCTGTGTTGGCCCTGCGATGAGGTGGCGACTTGTCCAGGGTGTACCCCGCCTTCTGCCCGATTGTAGCTGAGATAGGCTCCAGCGCCCCCCGCGACCCCAAAGGGAATAAGCGGTAGAAAATGGATGGATGGATGGATGAACTTGACTAGAAGCCCATGATGTCACGTCACATGATCAACAATACTTAGTACTTTGATTAGTCAAGACAGTGTATGATATGCTAAACAGACATTTCTGACCTTAAAAATGGACAAAAATTCCAAAGACATATTCCTTGTGTGTGTGTGTGTGTGTGTGTGTGTGTGTGTGTGTGTGTGTGTGTGTGTGTGTGTGTGTGTTCTGGCAATGCTTACTTAATGGGGACATCGCTCTGTTTACGCAGTCACCTTTAGGGGACCTCTGACGGTCCCTTTATTTATTTTTAAATGGTCCTCGGTAGTCACGTACAAATTTGTGTGAGTTATGCACAATTATTTAAATGTGGTCCCCATGAACCATATGAACTCTTTTTCCCCAGGGTCCCCAGTAAGAATGATCAGCACATTACTTCATCAATCCAGAGATTTAAAGGGGAACATTATCACAATTTCAGAATGGTTAAAACCATTAAAAATCAGTTCCCAGTGGCTTATTATATTTTTCGAAGTTTTTTTCAAAATTTTACCCATCACGCAATATCCCTAAATAAAGCTTCAAAGTGCCTGATTTTAACCATCGTTATAAACACCCGTCCATTTTCCTGTGACGTCACATAGTGAAGCCAACACAAACAAACATGGCGGAAAGAACAGCAAGCTATAGCGACATTAGCTCGGATTCAGACTCGGATTTCAGCGGCTTAAGCGATTCAACAGATTACGCATGTATTGAAACGGATGGTTGTAGTGTGGAGGCAGGTCGCGAAAACGAAATTGAAGAAGAAACTGAAGCTATTGAGCCATATCGGTTTGAACCGTATGACGAATTCGGCGATCGCCTTCTAACCAACGATTGGTATGTGTTTGTTTGGCATTAAAGGAAACTAACAACTATGAACTAGGTTTACAGCGTATGAAATACATTTGGCAACAACATGCACTTTGAGAGTGCAGACAGCCCAATTTTCATCAATTAATATATTCTGTAGACCAGGGGTGCTCACACTTTTTCTGCAGGCGAGCTACTTTTCAATTGATCAAGTCGTGGGGATCTACCTCATTCATATATATAATTTATATTTACTTATTTATGAAATTTATGTTTTTGTTAACAAGTTAAAGGTGTTTAATGATAATGCAAGCATGTTTAATACATATAGTTGATATTGTTAACAAGTTAAAGGTGTTTAAAGATAATGCAAGCATGTTTAACACATATAGTTAATATTGTTAACAAGTTAAAGGTGGTTAAAAATAATACAAGCATGTTTAACACATATAGATTCCTTTCTTTCATGAAGACAAGAATATAAGTTGGTGTATTACCTGATTGTGATGACTTGCATTGATTGGAATCAGACAGTAGTGCTGATAACGTCCGCATTTTCGAATGGAGGAGAAAAAAAGTCCTCCTTTCTGTCCAATACCACATGAAAGTGGTTGGTTTTTGGCATCTTATTTGTCCAGCTTCCGTACTCCTTTGTATACACTTTACAAGAAATACATTGTCGGCAAACTCCGTAGCTTGCTAGCTTGGGCAGGCCAGCTTTCTGAGACTCTTATTTTGGTAGCGCAGGCAGGATGTAGCAGAGCTTTTATTGTGCAACTGTGCAATCGGTCTTTGGAGTTTTGACGACAGGTACGGCGCCAGAGTCTGTTGAAATAAAGTGTTTCTCGCCTTCCAGTCGGTAATTTTAATGAGCTGGCAGCAGCCAGCGTCATCTCAGAAGACCCTCGGGTGCTGTGAATGTCAATCAAGTGACGAAAGTGACGTCATAGTGAAGATTTATGATCGCTCATTTTTAGGACTATTTTTTTAATGCCTGGCTGGTGATCGACTGACACACCCTCCGAGATCGACCGGTAGATCGCGATCGACGTAATGAGCACCCCTGCTGTAGACATACCCTCATCCGCGCTCTTTTCCTGAGAGCTGATCTGTCCAGTTTAAGGGACGGTGTGAGCCAAGACATCCAGGGGGTTTAACTCGCTCGTCTGCGGGAACAAACTGCCGCCATTGCTTGCCGTGCTACCGAGGTCCTTTGTCCCTGAATTGCTCACACACTCCGGCAGGTTCAATGGGGGTCTGGCGGCAGATTTCTTTGACTTTATCTTTGGAAATGCATCTGCTTTGAGTGTCGCAGGATATCCACACATTCTTGCCATCTCTGTCGTAGCATAGCTTTCGTCGGTAAAGTGTGCGGAACAAACGTCCAATTTCTTGCCACTTTCGCGTCTTTGGGCCACTGGTGCAACTTGAATCCCTGCTCGTGTTGTTACACCCTCCGACAACACACCGACGAGGCATGATGTCTCCAAGGTACGGAAAACAGTCGAAAAAAACGGAAAATAACAGCTGATTTGACTCGGTGTTTGAGAAAATGGCGGATTGCTTCCCGATGTGACGTCACAACGAATATTAGAAAGGCGTTTGATTCGCCAACATTCACCCATTTAGAGTTCGGAAATCGGTTAAAAAAATATATGGTCTTTTTTCTGCAACATCAAGGTATATATTGACGCTTACATAGGTCTGGTGATAATGTTCCCCTTTAAAGACGTGTATGAGCTAACTGGGCAGTGGACATTTTACCTCATTTTTTTATGCCTCCACAACTTGTAGAAAGGGTGGTCCCCACAAGTGATGATCAAAAACATGGTCCCCATTCCAAATGATAACCAGTGTGTGTGTGTGTTTGTTCGTTCGTTCCAGAAGCAGTCAAGTACCTGGAGTGCTCGGCGCTGACTATGCGAGGTCTGAAGGTGGTGTTCGATGAAGCCATCAGAGTAGTCCTCATGCCTCATTCCCCCGACCACAAAAAAAAGTGTTCCGCGCTCTAAGGAGGTAAGAACACAAAACGTTATTTTCAAAAGATAAAAATTTTTTTGGACTGTAGTTTTTTTACATTAAAAGTCAACTGTAAATATATATATATTATATATATTTATATATATTTATTTATTATATATATATATATATATATATATATTATATATATTATTTATATATATTTATTTATTTATATATGCACCTTATTGCTTTTTTATCCTGCACTACCATGAGCTTATGTAACGAAATTTCATCTTATCTGTGCTGTAAAGTTCAAATTTGAATGACAATAAAAAGGAAGTCTAAGTCTAAGTCTAAGTCATACTTGCCAACCCTCCCGGATTTTCCGGGAGACTCCCGAAATTCAGTGCTTCTCCCGAAAACCTCCCGGGACAAATTTTCTCCCGAAAATCTCCCGAAATTCAGGCGGACCTGAGTGTTTTCACGTCCGCTTTCCCACAATATAAACAGCGTGCCTGCCCAATCACGTTATAACTATAGAATGATCGAGGGCGAGTTCTTAGTTTCTTATGTGGGTTTATTGTTAGGCAGTTTCATTAACGTCCTCCCAGCGCGGCAACAAACACACAACAACAGCAGTCACGTTTTAGTCTACCGTAAAGCAATTCGTCTGCCGTAAACAGCAATGTTGTGACACTCTTAAACAGGACAATACTGCCATCTACTGTACATGCATATGCGACATTAACATCTAGGGCTTTTAGAGAGTGCAGTGCACAACTGCGCACACAACAAGGAGACGAAGCAGAATGCATCATCAGAGAGGGTGTTCAGCATAGTTAGAAAAATAGTGACAGAGAATAGAACAAGGATGGACAATTCAACCCTTAACTCAACAATGAGTAGATGAGTGTTATGTGTGTGTATATATGTAAATAAATGAACACTGAAATTCAAGTATTTCTCTTATTTATATATATATATATATATATATATATATATATATATTAGAGATGCGCGGATAGGCAATTATTTCATCCGCAACCGCATCAGAAAGTCGTCAACCATCCGCCATCCACCCGATGTAACATTTGACCAGAACCGCATCCGCCCGCACCCGCCCGTTGTTATATATCTAATATAGACGATGCAAGGCATTAGTGAGGTTATAAAGCTTTTGCCTGTTAAAGAAAGGAGACTGATCCAATGCAGCACAGACATTCGCGTGCCACGCTGTCACGGCCCAGACGCACACCAGTGCGCAATCATATGGGAGCCGCGCTGAGCGCACCTCCAAGCGCGTCTCGCTGCCGGCGACGGCCGGGTATGGGCCCGAGGCTCCAGCGCCATCCATTTTCAGGGCTAGTTGATTCGGCAGGTGGGTTGTTACACACTCCTTAGCGGGTTCCGACTTCCATGGCCACCGTCCTGCTGTCTATATCAACCAGGGTGAGCCCCACCCCTTTCGTGAGCGCACTGCGCGCGGAGTGACCCCTGTTACGCGCCCCCGGCAACAGGGGTGGCGGGCAGGTAAGCTGCGCGGGCGGAGCGCGCGGAGTGACCCCTGTTACGAGCCCCCGGCCACGGGGGTGGCGGGCAGGTAAGCTGCTTACCTGCTGCGCGTGACGCCGGCCGCGGCGAAGGCGGACGAGGCGGGGTGTCGGTGCGGTGGTGACCCTGGACGTGCGTCGGGCCCTTCTCGCGGATCCCCTCAGCTACGGCTCCCGGTGGGGCCCTCTCGGGGGAAGGGGCCTCGGTCCCGGACCCCGGCGAGGCGTCCCTTCTCCGCTCCGTAAAAGTGTCCATCTCTTCTTTCTTTTTTTCTTCTGTTGTGGCATATGCTGCAGGTGCCTGCTCGTTTTTCGTATGTGGGTAACAACATTTAACTATGTATATATATTTCCGAATTGGTTTAACTGCCACCCGCCTGAATCTATTTAAAATCTATTTTTTATTTTTTTCAACCGCCCGACCCGACCCGCGGATAAAATCTAATTTTTTTAAATTTCATCCGCCCGATCCGCGGACTCCGCTGTTGTGCCCGCAAACCGCGCATGTCTAATATATATATATATATATATATATATATATATATATATATATATATATATATATATATATATTGTGGCTCCGAAATGACAACACAGGCACGGCTTCTTAAAGACGAGCTCTTTACTTGGGTTTATGGCTTGAAAACTACAGGACAAGACATGAAATACAATGCTTTAGACATAGGTCAGTCACAGGCAAATAAAGTGCTAAACAAAATAGCTACCTCGTGGCCGCCTGCCACTTCAGAGGTTCTTGGGCAGCAAATATTTCAGTCTTGTGCATACTAAATGAGCGTACAATAATTAAACCAATGTACGTTATAAATATACAGAACAATTCGACACAATATGACAAATACCTTGTTCAGCTAGCTAAATGTTCTTGCTGCTGATGATGGCTCGCTCAAAGTCCTTTGCATGTCTGGGCGAATGCAGGTCTCGCAACCTCCAATAGTAAACCAAAACCTCGCGAGAATAGCGGTGTAACAAAGGAAATACATTGCCCTTTTTATAGTAAACAAAATGTGTCTTATTTACAAAAAATGTAACATGAATTCACAACCATAATAATTTTCAACAAAAAATATTAACCCTTAAAACAAAAATATTAGGTGTAAGTTTCAACGACACTTATATATATATATATATATATATATATATATATATATAGCTAGAATTCACTGAAAGTCAAATATTTCTTATATAAGAAATATTTGACTTTCAGTGAATTCTAGCTATATATATATATATATATGAAATACTTGACTTGGTGAATTCTAGCTGTAAATATACTCCTCCCCTCTTAACCACGAGGATACATCTTGAACAATTTGTGTTGTTCCACAATGAATTTTTCATTCATTCATTTATTTCAGGCAATGACATAAAAAAGTACAAAGTTGACAACACATAATACTATAAATTAATATAGTGCAAAAGGCAATGTATAGTATGTAATGCATGATTGTCCAGTTTTGCCTGAAAGGGAGTGGGAAGACGATAATTTATTTAATCCCACCCCCAGTTCTCCATTCAGTGATTATTCGCATGAGTTTCACTCTTACTTTGTTCAAGGATTATAATTAGGGCCCGCATGGCCCATTGTAAAAGGAATCCCAAAGGGAGTCCTTTTACAATGGGACAGAGGACCCTATTGAATTTGTAAGGTTTTATTATTAGGGCCCGCATGGCCCATTGTAAAAGGAATCCCAACGGGAATCCTTTTGCAATGGGACATAAGGACCTATTGAATTTGTAAGGTTTTATTCTTTCTTTATTAGGGCCCGCAAGGCCCATTGTATATGGACTCCCCCTTATGCAATGGAACATAAGGACCTATTGAATTTGTAACGTTTTATTCTTTTTAGGGCCCGCATGGCCCATTGTAAAAGGAATCCCAACGGGAGTCCTTTTGCAATGGGACATAAGGACCTATTGAATTTGTAAGGTTTTATTCTTTCTTTATTAGGGCCCGCAAGGCCCATTGTATAAGGACTCCCAAAGGGAGTCCTTATGCAATGGAACATAAGGACCTATTGAATTTGTAACGTTTTATTCTTTTTAGGGCCCGCATGGCCCATTGTAAAAGGAATCCCAACGGGAGTCCTTTTGCAATGGGACATAAGGACCTATTGAATTTGTAAGGTTTTATTCTTTCTTTATTAGGGCCCGCAAGGCCCATTGTATAAGGACTCCCAAAGGGAGTCCTTATGCAATGGGACATAAGGACCTATTGAATTTGTAAGGTTTTATTATTCTTTCTTATTCTTCCGCAGCTTTGCGCTGTACTTTGACCCCCTTAACATGCTTCAAAACTCACCAAATTTGACGCACACATCAATAAACGCAAACAAAACTATTTGGTGAAAAAAACCTAACCTCAAAACTCAAAATTGCGCTCTAGCGCCCCCTAGAAAGAAAACTGCCTATAACTCCCAGTACGAATGTTGTAGGGACATGAAACATAAAACCTCTATGTAGGTCTCACTTAGACCTACTTTTCATTAATTAATTTCCTCGGGCAAAAATCAACAGGAAGTTGGCAATTCCCCCTTCACAACAAAAATGTACTAAAAACAGTCACTTTTGCCTCTTTGAGCTGTAATTTGACCCTCTTAACATGCTTCAAAACTCACCAAACTGAACACACACATCAGGACTGGCAAAAATTGCGATCTAATGAAAAAACCTAACCCTAAATCTCAAAAATTGTGTTGAATAAAACGCAGAAAAAACTGCTCCTCGGAAGAAAAAAATGACAAAACTGCCTGTAACTCCCACTAGAAAGGTCAGAGAGACATAAAACAAAAACCTCTATGTAGGTCTCACTTAGACCTACATTTCCTTCATTGACATCCTTCAGCAAAAATCTACAGGAAGTTTGCAATTCCCCCTTCAAAACAAAATTTTTGTAAAAACCGGTCACCTGTCTTCAAACATTATCTCCTCTGAGCGCGTTTGTCGTTTTTTGTAAAAACCCGTCACCTTTCATCAAACATTATCTCCTCTGAGCGCGTTTGTCGTTTCGGCTTCAAACTAACACAGGAGAGAGATTGAACCCTTCTGATTAAAAGTTGGCGAAAGAGTTTTTGATTTTGATTTTTATTAAGGATCCCCATTAGCTGGTTGCCTCAACAACCCACCAGTCTTCCTGGGGTCCACAATTCAATACAATTACAAGTAAAAGCACATAATTATAACTACACAATACAGAAAAAAATTAAAAATAAAAGCATCAATAAGAAGACAAGCAAAGAGAATAATAATTACCATATAAATATAACTACACAATATAAAACCAAACAAATCATCAACGAGCAAACTAATTTAAAGACTCAGTTTAAATATTACTTTCTTTTCAAAAACCTGTTTACTTTCAATTCCAGATCGACAAAGATCTATAAATAAAAGATTTCCGCAAAGCATTCTTCCTGGGACGAGGGAGTACAAAATGCTCCTCACTGGACGCCCTGGTATTAT
The DNA here is from genome assembly GCF_033978685.3 of Nerophis lumbriciformis. Taxonomy (NCBI): domain Eukaryota; kingdom Metazoa; phylum Chordata; class Actinopteri; order Syngnathiformes; family Syngnathidae; genus Nerophis; species Nerophis lumbriciformis. Next base: position 32,923,458 of record NC_084572.2, on the reverse strand, counting down.
GATTATGTATAGTGCTACTGTGAACTATTTGGGCCATGAGAAAAGCAGGAGTTTGACTACCGGTTACTGATTTGTATGTTGTCTGTAGCAATAATGTCACACCTGGGTGAAGTCTGGTCTGGGTTTCGTCTGTTTTCATGTTGTTTTGTCATTTCTTGTTTTATTTTGAAATGCTGACTCTCTCTCTCTCTCGTTTCAGGTCACTTGCCCTTCCTCCTGTTTCACTGGTCTGACGCCTTTCCTGATTGCCTGATTGCGCCCACCTGTGTCACCCTCCCTCATGTGTATAAATGTATCGCCCTCCTTCTATATATATATATATATATATATATATATATATATATATATATATACAACAACAACAACAACAACAACAAAAAAATATATATATATGTATATATATATATATATATATATATATATATATATATATATATATATATATATATATATATATATATATACATATATATATATAAGAAATACTTGACAAAATACTAAGTCAAGTATTTCATATATATATATATATATATATATATATATATACATATATATAAGAAATACTTGACTTTCAGTGAATTCTAGCTATAAATATATATTTCTTTTATTATATATATATATATATATATAAGAAATACTTGACGAAATACTAAGTCAAGTATTTTATACATATATATATATAAAATACTTGACTTTCAGTGAATTCTAGCTATAAATATATATTTATTTTATTATATATATATATATATATATATTTATTTTATTATATATATATATATATATATATATATATATATAAATAAATACTTGAATTTCAGTGTTCATTTATTTACACATATACACACACATAACACTCATCTACTCATTGTTGAGTTAAGGGTTGAATTGTCCATCCTTGTTCTATTCTCTGTCACTATTTTTCTAACCATGCTGAACACCCTCTCTGATGATGCATTGCTGTGTGGCACACACAAAAGTGCTTTCATCAAATGCACTAGATGGCAGTATTGTCCTGTTTAAGAGTGTCACAACATTGCTGTTTACGGCAGACGAACTGCTTTACGGTAGACAAAAACGTGACTGCTGTTGTTGTGTGTTGTTGCCGCGCTGGGAGGACGTTAATGAAACTGCCTAACAATAAACCCACATAAGAAAACAAAAACTCGCCCTCCATCATTCTACAGTTATAACGTGATTGGGCAGGTACGCTGTTTATATTGTGGGTTAGCGGCGGGTTAGTCCGCCTGAATTTCGGGAGATCGGGAGACCGTTGGAGCGCTTTTTGTTGTATTTTGCATATTGTATTCTTAGCACTTTTTTTCCCTCCGCAGCTGGAGCGTTTTGAGTTTATTGATATTTTTGTTAGTTTAGAGGTCAGGTTAGTTCTGTTTTTGATAGCCTGTTTTGTTTCTCCCTTGTGGACCCCTTCCCTTGTCACAATAAATATCGGTTTCTGAAATCCTGCATCTGTGTCCAGAGTCCTATTCGGGTCGTGACAAATAAAACTCCAATGTTGGTCAGTAGAGCAGTGATTTTCAACCACTATTCTCTGGTGTGCCGTGGGAAATTATGCAACTTCACCTAATTGGTCCAAAAAATATTTTTTTGCAAATCAGTAATCATAATAATGTGCCGTTGTCTAGTGCCTGTGCTGTGTAGAGCTTGGCAGGGTAATCTTATAATACTCCATAACAGTAGGTGGCAGCAGGTAGTTCGTTGCTTTGTAGAAGTCGGAACGCGTCGAAGACCGTTTGTCGTGATCCCAATATGCAGAGCACGGCGGGAGACAGCATGCAGGTAAAAAGGTATGTAACACTTAAACCAAAAATCAACAAAAGGCACTGAAGCATAGGGATGGCTATGTAAAACAAAAGTAAAACTGAACTGGCTACAAAGTCAACAAAAACAGAATGCTGGACGACAGCAAAAACTTACAGCGTGTGGAGCAAAGACGGCGTCCACAAAGTACATCCCGTACATGACATGACCTTCAACAATGTCCCCGACAAAGAAGGATGGCGTAGGCACAACTTAAATAGTCTTGATTGCGAAAACAAAGCAGGTGCGGACACTCAAAGGAAGGCGTGAAGCTGCTACAGGAGAACACCAACAAAACAGGAAAAGTCACCAAAATAACAGCGCAAGACAGGAACTAAAGCACTACACACAGGAAACAACAACAAACTCAAAATAAGGCCCGACAACCTGGTGGAGTTTCATTTTTTTAAAGGGGAACATTATCACCAGACCTATGTAACGTCAATATATACCTTGATGTTGCAGAAAAAAAGACCATATATTTTTTTAACCGATTTCCGAACTCTAAATGGGTGAATTTTGGCGAATTAAACGCCTTTCTAATATTCGCTCTCGGGAAGCAATCCGCCATTTTCTCAAACACCGAGTCAAATCAGCTCTGTTATTTTCCGTTTTTTCGACTGTTTTCCGTACCTTGGAGACATCGTTGGTGTGTTGTCGGAGGGTGTAACAACACGAACAGGGACGGATTCAAGTTGCACCAGTGGCCCAAAGATGCCAAAGTGGCAAGAAATTGGACGTTTTTGTTCCGCACACTTTACCGACGAAAGCTATGCTACGACAGAGATGGCAAGAATGTGTGGATATCCTGCGACACTCAAAGCAGATGCATTTCCAACAATAAAGTCAAAGAAATCTGCCGCCAGACCCCCATTGAATCTGCCGGAGTGTGTGAGCAATTCAGGGACAAAGGGCCTCGGTAGCACGGCAAGCAATGGCGGCAGTTTGTTCCCGCAGACGAGCGAGCTAAACCCCCTATCGACCCTAGCTTCACTGGCCTGCTGACATCAACTCCAAAACTGGACAGATCAGCTTTCAGGAAAAGAGCGCGGATGAGGGTATGTCTACAGAATATATTAATTGATGAAAATTGGGCTGTCTGCACTCTCAAAGTGCATGTTGTTGCCAAATGTATTTCATATGCTGTAAACCTAGTTCATAGTTGTTAGTTTCCTTTAATGCTAAACAAACACATACCAATCGTTGGTTAGAAGGCGATCGCCGAATTCGTCCTCGCTTTCTCCCGTGTCGCTGGCTGTCGTGTCGCTTTCGTCGGTTTCGCTTGCATACGGTTCAAACCGATATGGCTCAATAGCTTCAGTTTCTTCTTCAATTTCGTTTTCGCTACCTGCCTCCACACTACAACCATCCGTTTCAATACATGCGTAATCTGTTGGATCGCTTAAACCGCTGAAATCCGAGTCTGAATCCGAGCTAATGTCGCTATTCCTTGCTGTTCTATGCGCCATGTTTGTTTGTGTTGGCATCACTATGTGACGTCACAGGAAAATGGACGGGTGTATATAACGATGGTTAAAATCAGGCACTTTGAAGCTTTTTTTGGGGGATATTGCGTGATGGGTAAAATTTTGAAAAAAACTTCGAAAAATAAAATAAGCCACTGGGAACTGATTTTTAATGGTTTTAACCATTCTGAAATTGTGATAATGTTCCCCTTTAACAAAAGCTCACTTTTATTTTATAAGAAAAAACTAAAATAAAATAAATAAATAAATATTGACTGTTACCCCCCCTAAAAAAATAAATATAATAAATATTGACTGTTGTTACCCAAAGTATATTAGGTGGGATTTTTCAGAAAAACAAATATATACAGTAACACAAAAACAACCTGTCTCTGTGATCACTATAGGTGTATAAATAATAATATAGTGTTAAATAAAATCAGTCCCTTGGGCACAAAACTGAAAATAATACAGCTCTCCAAAAAGTGCACTTCTGCTGCTATTGGAACATACTAACTACACACACACAGGCAGACAGCTAACAAACAATCCAAGACGTCTAATAAAGTTCCAAAGCAGATTAATCCATGTAGGCTCTTTATTGTTGTTGATCTTGCTTTGTCTTTTCCTATCTTTACTTTTGTCTTGCACTGGACTGTTATTTTTTTTTGTTTGTTTTAAACTGAAATACACACAATGACAAATGTATAAGCTATGTGATTCAATTAACATACTGAAATGTAATACACAATATGTAAATATTAGCTTCACACAAATATACAGTAATATCATCAAACAAATACTTCTGAGTGTTGAAACTATTTCAATGGTGGAAATACACGACTGGCAGCCTCAAAACATCCATTGAAACAGTGCACAAAAATCGTTTTTCAATAAACATCTTACTATTAAATTTAACCACTTTCCACCTTAATATTGAGTTACATAAACAAGTTCAACAGTTTACTTACAGACTTATCTTTTCCAAGGCTTGTAAGCGCTAACACAACTTGTCTACTTCTCAATTGTCTCATGAACTGAACTAACATCGTCAACCCGGAAGTGCCCAAACTATTGACGCGTAGTATTTTCATATCGCCACAAGGTGTCAGTAAGAGTCTACAATCAAATGGGCATACCATTGCCCATTTGGGATTCGTTCCCAGGGATTCGAATAACGAACCAACTCTTTTTCTTTACCATAGTGGCCTTGATAACGGGAACCGGTTCTCAAAAAGGGATTTGAGTCCACGGAATCGGTTCTTTTCTTATCGAACAACCGGGAGAATCGGTTTCGAACATCATCCCTACTGACCAGTCCCCCCAACTATGACTTTGTTTATTCCGTGTTGTGTGCATGAAGGAGGAGGAAGATCAACACACAGAGTGACAATTCCGCGTCAATCCCTTTCACAATCACAGTCCATTTGGTTATGGTTATGGATTAAGTTTATTTCAAAAATGCTATTGTACTCTAGTTTGATCAACTTTGGATGGATTTGTTTTGGGATCAAAATGTGATGAAAGGTTCAAATCTGCATTATTTTTTAGTTTCCCCCAAAACTCCCACAAACTATTTTTAGTCGCAAATGCGACTAAAATGCTCGCTGATTTTCGCTGAAGAAAAACTAAAATATCAAACTTAAAGCTCCCGCGCATGCAGCTGACTAAAGGCTTTATTTTAAGATGTGTAGCAAAGCCTGTCTATTTTTGTTGTTTCACTAACTCGACATTGAATGTTTCAGACCAAAGATTTTAAGTCCTTACAGACATTTTATGAGGTACACCTGTTTGAGAATGTCACGGAATGTTCCATTTTTTTGTCATCAGAAACCTCACAAAGCATGCAGTGTTTCCTCGTGGGAGATCTTTCCTGGGCTTCATCATCACAACCACCTGTGCTCAACTGGGATTTTATTTGCTTATTGTGCACTCCAGGGGCACAAATTATTCCATTTATTCAATTCTATTTAGAACCTACTCTATTAATATCCTATTGTGTTTATATTATTGTTCTTGTGGCACTCATTGGGCCTAATCTGAGACTTTGGGTTCTAAATCTCGTATTATCTCAATGACAATAAAGTTCACGAATCCTTGAATTTTCATCGTCTTCATCGTTATGAGAAGTCTCAATTAAAATAACTGTAAAACAATAATAACAAATAAAGTACATTAATATAAACATATGGTGCAAAAAGATATATCAAGTGATGGTCATCACAAATACAATAGTTTTTTTTATTATTATTTTTATTTTTAATGATACTTCTTAAAATATTAACATTAAAAAAAACTACTCCAATCATATTAAAATATTTTTTGGAAATTCATAAATGTAAGATATGGAGAGGTTTGTACATTGTCCATTAATTTTCAATGGAGGGAAATTCCTGGTAATTGCGGGTAATCAGGAAGCCATCTGCTAGCTTCCCCACTGACTGGACTCCTACAACAACTAATTAATTTAACGATACAAATGGTAAGGTTGTATTTCTGCCTCATTCCTGTGAGAATCCTGCGTGTGACTGAATCAATAAGGAGTGCAACTATGCAGGACTCGCTGCAGTGTGGCAAACAACCCCCAGGTGGCATCAGTGAGCAGATAATACTGTATGAGGATGTGGCAAGAACTAACCCAGACCATGCACTGTATTATTTATAAATTCAATTACTGCACCCACTTGACAGCCGTTGCAGCCATGTGAGTGTCAGCTCATGGGAAGGTCACAGGTTCACCTGACTTCCAGTGACGTCGGTCAAAAGTCACATCCTGTCCCGACCTGCAGGAAACAGGAAGTGTTGAAAGGTTGCATTGTGGTCACATGACGCAGCCTGAAGTGTGCAACAAGTGTGAAACGTTGAGCTTGCACTCGAAATCTACTATGACCTTTTTGTTGAAAATATATATTTTTATAACAATCTACAAGGTTAATGTAGGTTGCTTCTCTTTCTCCCCCTCCATTTTTCTGCATTCTTTCGTATGTCAAGTTATCATTACGTATATGTATTGTTCCACTTGAACAACTGTATTGTTGATAATAAAGGTAAAGTATTGGTAGTGTTCTTTATCAATAGCGCTATTTCTATTGGTATTTGTATTGATCCATTTGTAGTGTAATAATGCTCATTGTCATTTCTGTATTATTTTTTATTTTTCGCTAACTGCTTATTTGCGATTACTTTTACCATCATATTTGTACATGTCTTATTTGCTGATGTTGCTCTATTGTTGTTGTTTGCTGTGGTTGTTTTTGTAAAAAAAATTAAAATAATAAAAAAAAAAAATATATATATATATATATATAAAAAATTTAAAAAAATAATAATAATAAAATATGTATTTTTTTTATAGGTTAACATCGTCATCATAAAGTGTATTCTAAGGAAAAAACAGTTTTCTCTTGGTCTTGCGCAACCAAGTCAAAGTTTTGGTTAAGTTGAAATCAGGCTCTGGCTCCCTCTAGTGGTTGTAAAGTCACATTACAGACATGAATGAAAGCGTGTTTAAAACAAAAATGTTAAGATGCTTGGATTCAACAAACTCTCCTACAAAATAACAAAAAAAGTATATTGAAATTAAATACTTTGGGGAAAAAAATTGTTTAATTCTACGTTGGATGAAGTGAATATTAAAAAACACACGTGGCGACTTGTCCAGGGTGTACCCCGCCTTCCGCCCGATTGTAGCTGAGATAGGCTCCAGCGCCCCCGCGACCCCAAAGGGAATAAGCGGTAGAAAATGGATGGATGAATGGACACAATTTTCTTTTCTTTTTTTCTCAGTGTACATGAATGAAGGTGTGTGTTGCTGGACCCGACTTGGACATTATCTGGACTGGACCTGTTTTTTTGTTTTTTTTAAAAACCTTTAAACGAAGCTAATTTCATTTACATCCAGGTCTGGTGAAGATAAGGTCCTTTTTTTTTTTTTCTCCTCTTTTTTTTATTTTTTAGATAAGATAAATAAATATTTTCTTGGATAAAAAAGAAAGTAAAACAATATAAAAATAATTACATAAAAAAAAAGAAAGAAAAAATGGTAATTAAATGAAAATGTTAATGGACCAGCAGCACAAACAATCAAGTGTGCTTCAGGGACTGTGAACCTTGCAGAAGTGTTGTCCATGTTGTGGGAACCAGAATATTGATAGCAGAAAGAAACAACCCCTTTTGTGTGAGTGGGTGTGTATGAGTGTGAATGGGGGAGGGAGGGCTTTTTTTTGGGGTTGATGCACTAGTTGAAAGTGTATGGTGTGTTTTTTTCTATGTTGATTTAATAAAAAAATTATTAAAAAAAACCACGTTTAATGTATACATACATATATATATATATATATATATATATACACATATATACGTATATATATATATATATACTCATAGGTACGTATACATACATATATACGATTATATATAAATATATATATAGTACACGCATATATACACACACACATATATACATATATATACACACTTATATACATATATATGTATATATAAACAGGTATATATATATATATATATACACACACATATATATATATGTATAAATATACACACATATATACATACATATATACATATGTATATATATACATACATATATACATATGTATGTATAAATATACACATATATACATATATATATATATATACACATATATATGTATATATATGTATGTATGTATATATATTTGTACATATATATGTGTGTGTATGTATATACATATATGTATATATATATATATATATATACAGATATATATTTATATATATATACGTATATATACATATACACACACATATATACATATATATATATATACATATATAAATATACATACTGTATGTATATTATATATGTATACATATATATACATATCATTTATTATATAATTTTTGTATGTTGTTATCAATATTCTTGTCTTACGATATTTATCTATCAATCTACCAGGTTGTTTCAGGCTCAATCTTTGTTATTTAATGATCAGCCCTTTGAGACTTTTGTGATTTAGGGCTATATAAATAAACATTGATTGATTGATTGATTGAATGATGTTTTAAAAATGTCAAACAATGATATATTATTATATCAATAATTACATACAACCTCATCAAAAACACATTCATCTGCTAATTAAATGTGTTTCTAATATTGTCATGGACATACAGACTGACTTAGTTCATATACATTTTACACAACATAAAATATTTACCATAGAATATTTTTAAAAGAAAAAAAACATGTTCTATTTTATTTAAAAAAAAAAAAAAGTCTTATAAAAAAATTAATTAAAAAAATCAAGCCCATTCAGCAAGCAAGTGAAAGAGGAAGTTAAAAAGGAATGATGATGGCGACACCTTCAGGGGGATTTTATAGCGCATTAACTACACAGCAGGAGGAGGAGTGTGTGAGTGTGTGTGTTACAATTTCCTTAGTCTCACACTGATCTGCCTCTGAGAGTGTGTGTGAGTGTGTGTGTGTGGGACGAGAGGACCAAGATGCAGGCCATCAAGTGCGTGGTCGTGGGAGACGGGTACGACTTCAACTTTCCTACTTTCTACTCGACTTTGTCAGCCCTCTTAAAATATAAACGTACATTTTCAAACGTCACCTGCTGTGAGCCACTTCCTCTGCGACGTGTCGTCTGAGCGAGGTGGCGAAGGAAGAAGGAGCTCGAACACCAAAATTACAACTAAACGTCCAACAGCATCGGCGGCTTCTCCATATTTTCATGGATACATGTCCGTCGTTTGTGTGACAGGGACCGCCGTTGCCGCGCTTTGTTTTCTGCGATTGTGAAACCGCTTCAAAACGTCTCAACTCGCGCTGGGAACCTAAAGCGTGAGAACAAGCTCGCCCGAGTTG
>NC_084572.2:32876802-32909302 GCF_033978685.3 Nerophis lumbriciformis | reverse complement strand
ATATATACATACATATATATATATATATATATATATATATATGTATGTATGTATGTATGTATGTATGTATGTATGTACAGTATATATATATATATATATATATATATATATATATATATATATATATATATATACATACACAATACTTTTAAAGTAATTTTATATATATATATATGTATGTATGTATGTATGTATGTACAGTATATATATATATATATATATATATATATATATATATATATACACAATACTTTTAAAGTAATTTTGATGGTAGGCTAATACAGCTAATATAGACACTTACATCATGTGTCGCCTTCATTATAACACTTACATAAGGCTTTCGATTTTTTGCGGCTCCAGACAGATTTAATTTTGTATTTTCGCTCCAAATTGGCGCTTTCAACATTTTGGGTTGCCGGCTCCTGAACTAACCCATCAAAAATGTAAAAATAGAGTAAAAAGGCATAATGTTATTAAAAAAGCTGAAATCAATAATATTTGTCTCTAAATATATGTATAACGTTCCTTTAGCTTTTTTTATGATCCTATTTGGTTTCAAATACCACAAGAACCTCCACCCTTGCATTGTCGTTTGTAGTTTCTAACCAAAATACCTACATTGTATTTGTATATATTGTATTGTGTTTTCAGAAAATTTTATTTTTGGCCAAAATCGTGCAGCCCTACTTCTGCCTCTTACAAAAACCTCGATGTAACTTCCTGTGCGGTGGTTAAAGAAGACGAGATGTGTGATGAGGGCAACAAAAAAAAAAAGGCATGACAAAATGAGAGCAGCTTGAAAAGCTCAAGTGCGAGTTTAAGCCGAGCCACTTCCTGTTTCCTCCAACACTTCACTTCCTTTTTACGCGACTCGCAGGCGTGACAACACACGTGACTCACTGGGTAACGCTGAAGAGGACCTTTGATGAATTTCATCTTTTCCGACTTATAAGTGTCGTTACCATGTAAACTAAGCCAATATCAAACAAAGTCGTGGAGAAGTTCTTAAGCGCAAAAATTATGACTAAAGTGGTGAAACTATATTTTCATTTGCACTTTAGTGTTATTGAGTTTATTTCGGAATTCATATTAACTTTTGTTTATTCATTTTTGCACAACATAATTGTACGTAAATTCAAATTTTGTCAGTTATTTATGAGCCCCTTCTTACGCAGTATATTTGATGAGTACTTATTTTTCTAATCAGCCTGGCCTAAGGTTTATGTAATAAATAATTCATAATATTTGCGACTAACACATGCTTTCATATCTTTTGATAAGGTTGCAAACTGTATGTAGGTTTTATATAATTATTGAATACCATTAAAATCAAGAGTGAGATGACTAATTCAGTGTTAATATTTGACTAGTGAAAAAGTTGGGCCCAGGTGTCGAAAAGGTTAAGAACCGCTGATCTAGACCACAATAAAGTGTTTTGAATATAGATTAAAAATCATCATAGGTCCCCTTTAAAAACATTTCTAATACTGTATAACTAATAATGTTTATTACATTACAATTATACCAATATGTCCACCAAATTACAGCATTATTCACATGTGAATAATATAAATACAGTTTATTATACAGCATTATTCACATGTGAATAACATAAATACATTCTATTATACAGCATTATTCACATGTGAATAACATAAATACATTATATTATACAGCATTATTCACATGTGAATAACATAAATACAGTATTATACAGCATTATTCACATGTGAATAATATAAATACAGTCTATTATACAGCATTATTCACATGTGAATAACATAAATACAGTCTATTATACAGCATTATTCACATGTGAATAATATAAATAGAGTCTATTATACAGCATTATTCACATGTGAATAATATAAATACAGTCTATTATAGAGCATTATTCACATGTGAATAATATAAATACAGTTTATTATACAGCATTATTCACATGTGAATAATATGAATACAGTCTATTATACAGCATTATTCACATGTGAATAATATAAATAGAGTCTATTATACAGCATTATTCACATGTGAATAATATAAATAGAGTCTATTATACAGCATTATTCACATGTGAATAATATAAATACAGTCTATTATACAGCATTATTCACATGTGAATAATATAAATAGAGTCTATTATACAGCATTATTCACATGTGAATAATATAAATACAGTCTATTACACAGCATTATTCACATGTGAATAATATAAATACAGTCTATTATACAGCATTATTCACATGTGAATAATATAAATAGAGTCTATTATACAGCATTATTCACATGTGAATAATATAAATAGTCTATTATACAGCATTATTCACATGTGAATAATATAAATAGAGTCTATTATACAGCATTATTTACATGTGAATAATACAAATACAGTATTATACAGCATTATTCACATGTGAATAATATAAATACAGTCTATTTTACGGCATTATGCACATGTGAATAATATAAATACAGTCTATTATACAGCATTATTCACATGTGAATAGTGAGGAAATAATGGATGAAAAATTATTCCGCAAAATATTCATCTCCTCCATCAAATTCTAAGAAATAAAAATAAATACATAAAAAATAAATAAATAAATAAATAAATAAAATCAAAAAAAAAAAAAAAAAAAAAATCTAAGAAATATTTTTGCCAAATCTATATCTCCAGCTGTATTTTAAAATATAAATACTACTCTAATACAGTATAATGTATATACGGACAACAGGTATATCGTTATCATGTGTGTGTTTTAGGGCTGTGGGGAAAACATGTCTACTCATCAGCTACACAACCAACGCCTTCCCTGGAGAATACATTCCGACTGTGTGAGTACACACACACACACACACACACACGCACACACACGCACGCGCACACACACGCACACACAAAACACTCAACCCACAACCAGATATCAACGTTGTTGTTGTTGTTGTTTATATTTTAGTTTTGACAACTACTCGGCCAACGTTATGGTGGACAGCAAGCCGGTCAATCTGGGCCTCTGGGACACGGCCGGCCAGGAGGACTATGACAGGCTCCGCCCACTGTCCTACCCCCAGACGGTACACACACACACACAACATTGAAGAGTGGTGTTTGTCTCTATGGTAACAAACGTGCCTGTGCAGATGCCGTGCGTCACTGCCCCGTTACGTACGGCAGGCGGTCGCTATGGAAACAATTAGCCGTCTGAACCAGACTTTCTGAATTTTCTTTGCAATTTTAATGATTTTGAAGCGCTTGAAAGCTTTGAAAATGAAGCCGGAAAACAAAAACAACTTTAATAATATACAGAAATATGTAATTTTTTCCTTAAAAGCTAGTTATATAAAAAATTATTAAAATTAGGTTGTCCTCACCTTGGATGTCCACATGCTAACATGCTACTGTGAGCTGCTCTATTCATCTTTAAATTGCACTATAATCAATAAAAAAAACTAATATTTGACTTTTTACACACTAGTTGACAAGCAATCATCACATCACTGAATAATACCAAAAATCCTTAATTGCCACCGGGGGGCGTATGTTCATTGTATATGTGGCTTGCCATGATATGCCGTGACGTACGAAGTACCGTATTTTCTGGACCCGCACTCACTAAATTTTCGAATACATTTTTTTTCCCCCATACATTAGCCACACCGGACTGTAAGCCGCAGATATATACAATGTGAAATAAGTTATTTAGACATGTTTATTTACATACCTTAATCATTTTGAAACGGTGCCTGTAACACGGCAGTAAAACAGCCGATCAAACAAAACAGAGGTCATCGTCATGGACCCACTAGCTGGGGAAGTTAGCCACACCGGACTCTAAGCCGCAGATGTATACAATGTGAAAAGCCTGGGGGGAAAAAAAAGCAGCGTTTTATCGAACTGCACATACAATACATCGCTCTCCATCCACGTGTCGTTTCTGTGGTGAAGAAATGAAGCGGAAGAAAATCTACAGTATAAACTTAAGTCAAATAAAAATCTATCAAATTCATTTTAGTTTGTTCACTGCAAAAAGTCAGTGTTCAAAAACACGAAAAAAAAATACAAAAGTTAGGGGCATTTTATTTGAACTAAGCAAAATTATCTGCCAATAGAACAAGAAAATTTGGCTTGTCAAGACTTTCCAAAACAAGTAAAATTAGCTAACCTTAATGAACCCAAAAATACCTTAAAATAAGAATATTCTCACTAATAACAAGTGCACTTTTCTTGGTAGAAAAAAAAATGAGACCTTTTTGCTCAATATGTTGAAAAATGTTCTTAAATGAAGTAAATGCTAGTGCCATTATCTTGACATAATGATATGCGCTCGGCATTACATTTCTTGAAACCAGCAAACTTATAGTAAAACTAATTTATTGTTCTTAATGGAAAGGCAACAAAAGGTCTCCTCGCCGCTCAAGCAAATCATATTGTCTAAAAATGCATTTTTCCATCGATAACATGACATCATCGCACCAAGTGCGTGCTCTTTCAGTCAATTAGTGCGCATATATACAGCCTGTCCCCGGCCAAATTTTTTTTTATTGTAATTTTAAAAGAATTTATCTGAATGTTTGATTGATTGATTGAAACTTTTATTAGTAGATTGCACAGTACAGTACATATTCCGTACAATTGACCACCAAATGGTAACACCCGAATAAGTTTTTCAACTTGTTTAAAGGGGAACATTATCATAATTTCAGAATGGTTAAAACCATTAAAAATCAGTTCCCAGTGGCTTATTTTATTTTTCGAAGTTTTTTTCAAAATTTTACCCATCACGCAATATCCCTAAAAAAATCTTCAAAGTGCCTGATTTTAACCATCGTTATATACACCCGTCCATTTTCCTGTGACGTCACACAGTGATGCCAATACAAACAAACAGCAAGGTACAGCGACATTAGCTCGGATTCAGACTCGTCTGATAAGATAATTACTAACAACTATGAACTAGGTTTACAGCATATGAAATACATTTGGCAACAACATGCACTTTGAGAGTGCAGACAGCCCATTTCAGGCGCGCTAAGAACATATATTTTTCCACGATTTCAGCACTCAGGTTAACCATACCTAAATAGACACAAAATACTGCATTACACAAGACTACCCGAATGTACTCGAATGATTGAAAAAAATAAATGTTTTTAAGCTAAATTATTGGTAAACACAGTTTATGTATAATTTACGTAAAACCGCGAGTAATGAATAAAGTTTTCATCAATTAATATATTCTGTAGACATACCCTCATCCGCTCTCTTTTCCTGAAAGCTGATCTGTCCAGTTTTGGAGTTGATGTCAGCAGGCCAGGGAAGCTAGGGTCGATATTCTTCTCTTGATCATCTTCGGTGGCATAAGGGACGGTGTGAGCCAAGACATCCAGGGGGTTTAGCTCGCTCGTCTGCGGGAACAAACTGCCGCCATTGCTTGCCGTGCTACCGAGGTCCTTTGTCCCTGAATTGCTCACACACTCCGGCAGATTCAATGGGGGTCTGGCGGCAGATTTCTTTGACTTTATCGTTTGAAATGCATCTGCTTTGAGTGTCGCAGGATATCCACACATTCTTGCCATCTCTGTCGTAGCATAGCTTTCGTCGGTAAAGTGTGCGGAACAAACGTCCAATTTCTTGCCACTTTGGCATCTTTGGGCCACTGGTGCAACTTGAATCCGTCCCTGTTCGTGTTGTTACACCCTCCGACAACACACCGACGAAAGTGAGAAAATGGCGGATTGCTTCCCGATGTGACGTCACAACTCCGAGAGCGAATAATAGAAAGGCATTTAATTCGCCAAAATTCACCCATTTAGAGTTCGGAAATCGGTTAAAAAAATATATGGTCTTTTTTTCTGCAACATCAAGGTATATATTGACGCTTACATAGGTCTGGTGATAATGTTCCCCTTTAAGTCGGGGTCCAATGTGCATGAACTATTTCTGTTTAAAAGTGTTTGAAATGTCACATGTTACATTTTTAAATATTAACTGTCAGTTTGCTGTACTGTGCCAACTGTGCTACTATATGAGTACGTGTTTGCTATTGTTTCATTGAAAATAAAACAGTCCATTTGGCTGTCATCTGTTTTAATTATGAGACACATTTGTGTCAAAATCCTGATTTTTTTTTTTTTCATGCTTGAAGTAACAAAATATTACTTTAAAAAAGTAGTTTTATACTTGTGAGTGTTGATGACACAGCTTTGCAACAGTTGATATTCTAGTTTCAAGCATGTTTTACTCAATATAAGTCATCAAATCTTAGCAACAAGCTGCAATATCTTACTGAGATCATTTAGGACCAAAACCCTTAAAGGGGAACATTATCACCAGACCTATGTAAGCGTCAATATATACCTTGATGTTGCAGAAAAAAGACCATATATTTTTTTAACGGATTTCCGAACTCTAAATGAGTGAATTTTGGCGAATTAAACGCCTTTCTAATATTCGCTCTCGGAGCGATGACGTCAAAATGTGACATCACATCGGGAAGCAATCCGCCATTTTCTCAAACACCGAGTCAAATCAGCTCTGTTATTTTGGCTACAAAGTCAACAAAAACAGAATGCTGGACGACAGCAAAAACTTACAGCGTGTGGAGCAAAGACGGCGTCCACAAAGTACATCCCGTACATGACATGACCATCAACAATGTCCCCGACAAAGAAGGATAGCGTAGGCACAACTTAAATAGTCTTGATTGCGAAAACAAAGCAGGTGCGGACACTCAAAGGAAGGCGTGAAGCTGCTACAGGAGAACACCAACAAAACAGGAAAGGTCACCAAAATAACAGCGCAAGACAGGAACTAAAGCACTACACACAGGAAACAACAACAAACTCAAAATAAGGCCCGACAACCTGGTGGAGTTTCATTTTTTTAAAGGGGAACATTATCACCAGACCTATGTAAGCGTCAATATATACCTTGATGTTGCAGAAAAAAGACCATATATTTTTTTAACCGATTTCCGAACTCTAAATGAGTGAATTTTGGCGAATTAAACGCCTTTCTAATATTCGCTCTCGGAGCGATGACGTCACAACGTAACGTCACATCGGGAAGCAATCCGCCATTTTCTCAAACACCGAGTCAAATCAGCTCTGTTATTTTCCGTTTTTTTCGACTGTTTTCCGTACCTTGGAGACATCATGCCTCGTCGGTGTGTTGTCGGAGGGTGTAACAACACGAACAGGGACGGATTCAAGTTGCACCAGTGGCCCAAAGATGCGAAAGTGGCAAGAAATTGGACGAATGTTCCGCACACTTTACCGACGAAAGCTATGCTACGACAGAGATGGCAAGAATGTGTGGATATCCTGCGACACTCAAAGCGGATGCATTTCCAACGATAAAGTCAGAGAAATCTGCCGCCAGACCCCCATTGAATCTGCCGGAGTGTGTGAGCAATTCAGGGACAAAGGACCTCGGTAGCACGGCAAGCAATGGCGGCAGTTTGTTGCCGCAGACGAGCGAGCTAAACCCCCTGGATGTCTTGGCTCACACCGTCAAGAGAAGAATATCGACCCTAGCTTCCCTGGCCTGCTGACATGAGGGTATGTCTACAGAATATATTAATTGATGAAAATTGGGCTGTCTGCACTCTCAAAGTGCATGTTGTTGCCAAATGTATTTCATATGCTGTAAACCTAGTTCATAGTTGTTAGTTTTCTTTAATGCCAAACAAACATACCAATCGTTGGTTAGAAGGCGATCGCCGAATTTGTCCTCGCTTTCTCCCGTGTCGCTGGCTGTCGTGTCGTTTTCGTCGGTTTCGCTTGCATACGGTTCAAACCGATATGGCTCAATAGCTTCAGTTTCTTTTTCAATTTCGTTTTCGCTACCTGCCTCCACACTACAACCATCCGTTTCAATACATTCGTAATCTGTTGAATCGCTTAAGCCGCTGAAATCCGAGTCTGAATCCGAGCTAATGTCGCTATACCTTGCTGTTCTATGCGCTATGTGACGTCACAGGAAAATGGACGGGTGGTTAAAATCCGGCACTTTGAAGCTTTTTTTAGGGATATTGCGTGATGGGTAAAATTTTGAAAAAAACTTCGAAAAATATAATAAGCCACTGGGAACTGATTTTTAATGGTTTTAACCATTCTGAAATTGTGATAATGTTCCCCTTTAAACGCCTTCTTCTATGTGTCACTTTTTTTTAAAGTATTTTATGTTCCTTGTTTGCTATGTGTGTCACAATCAAACAGTTCCCCTTCTGGACTATGAAATAAAAATGGTAGGGTCCACTTACCTCTCATCATGAATTAGGAAGGAGACTGCTGACAATTCTCAGGGACTTTAGCTATGGAGGACGATACCTGACCCAAAAATAATTGAATAAAGAGAGGTACAATAAAAATAAAATACAAATACCGTATTTTTCGGACTATAAGTGGCAGTTTTTTTCATAGTTTGGCCGGGGGTGCGACTTATACTCAGGAGCGACTTATGTGTGAAATGATTACCGTAAAATATCAAATAATATTATTTAGCTCATTCACGTAAGAGACTAGACGTATAAGATTTCATGGGATTTAGCGATTAGGAGTGACAGATTGTTTGGTAAACGTATAGCATGTTCTATATGTTATAGTTATTTGAATGACTCTTACCATAATATGTTACGTTAACATACCAGTTGGTTATTTATGCCTCATATAACGTACACTTATTCAGCCTGTTGTTCACTATTCTTTATTTATTTTAAATTGCCTTTCAAATGTCTATTCTTGGTGTTGGCTTTTATCAAATAAATTTGCTTCACTATGTGACGTCACAGGAAAATGGACGGGTGTATATAACGATGGTTAAAATCAGGCACTTTGAAGCTTTTTTTAGGGATATTGCGTGATGGGTAAAATTTTGAAAAAAACTTCGAAAAATAAAATAAGCCACTGGGAACTGATTTTTAATGGTTTTAACCATTCTGAAATTGTGATAATGTTCCCCTTTAAAACAAGTAAAACACTCTAACATAAAATCTGCTGAGTGAGAAGAATTATATTATCTGATAGAAAAAAAGCAAATATCAGACTTATTTGAGATATTTCATCTTACTTAGATTTCAGTTTTTGCAGTGTTGGAATATTCGAATATTTATATTTAAAGGTTTATTTGTCTTTGTTTGTCTAGGATGTGTTTCTGATTTGTTTCTCCCTGGTGAGTCCTGCGTCTCACGAGAACGTCCGAGCGAAGGTGAGTCCCATTAATCTTAATAACCGCCTGATTAACGGTCTATACCAGGGGTCGGCAACCCAAAATGTTGAAAGAGCCATATTGGACCAAAAATACAAAAACACATCCGTCTGGAGCCGCAAAAAAAGTAAAAGCCATATTACATACAGATAGTGTGTCATGAGATCTAAATTTAATTAAGAGGACTTAAAGGAAACTAAATGAGCTCAAATATAGCTACAAATGAGGCATAATGATGCAATATGTACATATAGCTAGCCTAAATAGCATGTTAGCAGTGACCAAATATGCCTGAGTAGCACTCCACACAAGTCAATAACATCAACAAAACTCACCTTTGTGGATTCATGCACAACGTTAAAAGCTTGGTGGACAAAATGAGACAGAAAAAGATGTGGTATAAAACATGTCCTAGAAAGTCGGAGAAGGTTATACATGTAAACAAACTACTGTGAGTTCAAGGACCGCCAAAATTAGTAGGACAAAACGGCGCTGGCCAAATACTCGAATCAGTGAAGCATGTTTAATATAAACAGTGTGCTTTGTAACAATTAGGGAGGTTTGTGTTATGTTTGTCCTCCTACAGAAACCATATTAAAACAAAAAATGTATATTTTTCCCCTCATCTTTTTCCATTTTTCATACATTTTTGAAAAAGCTCCAGAGAGCCACTAGGGCGGCGCTAAAGAGCCGTGGGTTGCCGACCCCTGGTCTATACTATTATCGATTCAAATGTGATGCAATTTAGCGTGCCTTAGCTGAAGCTAGGTGGGACCAGGAAGTAGACGCTAATCCGTAAGGGAAATTAAAAAAAAAAAAAAAAATTTAAGAGGTTTTTTTTACAGGACTTTAAAATTTGTTTTGTCAAATGTTCTATTTTTAGTCACAATGGAACTGCTTTCTCAGCAAAAATGCGGATGTAGTCTTTTTATTTTACGTTATGTTTCTGTCATAGCAGACTGCCAGCTAACATTAGCGCTCCTCAAAAATATATATATTATAGCCCTACGAAGATCATTTACCCATCTATTTTGATATTATGTCGTTGTCAGTGAACCAGGAAGTAGGACTCTAGCTAACATTAGTTGTAACTAGGGATGTCCGATAATATCGGCCGATAAGGAAATTATCGGTATCGGTTTCAAGATTATCGGTATGGGTTTCCAAAAGTAAAATTTGTGACTTTCTAAAACGCCACTGTGTACACGGACGCAGGAAGATGTACAGAGCGGCAATTAATCCTTGAAGGCGCTGCCTTTGCATACTGGCCCAGTTACATAATATATACGGCTTGACACACGCACTAGCGAATGCATGCATACTTGATAAACAGTCATACAGGTCACAGTGAGGGTGGCCGTATAAACAAGTTTAACACTGTTACAAATATGCGCCACACTGTGAACCCACACCAAACAAGAATGATAAACACAACATAGACACAACAGAACAAATACCCAGAACCCCTTGCAGATACTTGTTTTCATTCGGAAAAATCTACCTCTCACACGTGATGACAAGGAGGATAAGAATTAGCCCACTCTTTGAGCTTCATCTGTTGCACAAATAGACTAATAGTCTGGACTGAGTGAAGCTGGTTTATTTATGTTTTGTGCCTTTTTTCCCCATGCACTTTAAAGGATAGCTGTGTTATCTACTAGTCTAGACAGAAGCAGTTTTATTAATGTTCATGCACTTTAAAGGATGGCTGTGTTAAGTTAACAGTGTTTCCCATAGTTGTAGTGGGTATTAGGTTTATCTCAGGGAGAGCATGTCCCACATTCCAAGCTGCTGTTTTTAGTCATGTTAAAAAAAATAATGCACTTTGTGACTTCAATAATAAATATGGCAGTGGCATGTTGGCATTTTTTTCCATAACTTGAGTTGATTTATTTTGGAAAACCTTGTTACATTGCTTAATGCAGGGGTCGGCAACCCGCGGCTCCGGAGCCGCATGCGGCTCTTTGATCACTCTGATGCGGCTCAGCAGCTTACTTGCTGAACCCCCCAATTTTCCCGTGAGACTTCCGGATTTCAATGCCTCTCGCAGTTAACTCCCGGGATTAATATTCACCGATTTACACCCATGGCTATAATAAGGGCGTGCCATGATGGTACAACATTTAGCGCCCGCTACAATAAGTATTAACACCGTGCCAGCCCAATACTTGTTATACAATATACATCTTCTGCTTGCACATGTACGAGACAGCAAGGCATACTTGGTCAACAGCCACACAGGTTACACTGACGGTGGCCATATAAAACAACTTTAACACTCTTACTAATAATACGCCACACTTTGAACCAAAACCAAACAAGAATGACAAACACATTTCAGGAGAACATCTGCACCTTAACACAACATAAACACAACAGAACAAACACCCAGAATCCCATGCAGCCCTGACTCTTCCGGGCTACATTATACACCCCTGCTATCACCAAACCCCGCCCCCACCCCAACCCTGCTCCCTCACACATCAACCCCCCCCCCTCTCTCTGTGCGTCGGTTGACGTAGGCGGGGTTTGGTAGCGGGGGTGGGGTGTATAATGTATCCCGGAAGAGTTAGGGCTGCATGGGATTCTGGGTATTTGTCCTGTTGTGTTTATGTTGTGTTACGGTGCAGATGTTCTCCCGAAATGTGTTTGTCATTCTTGTTTGGTTTGGGTTCACAGTGTGGCGCATTATTAGTAAGAGTGTTAAAGTTGTTGTTTTTTATACCGCCACCGTCAGTGTGACCTGTGTGGTTGTTGACCAAGTATGCCTTGCTGTCACCTACGTGAGCAAGCGGAAGCCCCATACAACGTGTGGCTGTTCAGGCACGCTGGCTGTAGTGGGCGCCAAATGCTGTACCATACGGCACGCATGGCGCTGACAAACGCCATTCATTTGAAACCCGCGTGCCGCACCAGCTTTCAAATTCCACTTAAAGGCGTGGGCAGCGTGTCTGAGACCCCTGATTTATACATAGCACAAAGCAAAAAAAAAAACTTTGTATGCAGTGATATTTAATTTTAAATTTCAAAAAGATTTTGGAGCTCCCATTGTCTTCTATAATTTGTGAAACTGGTCAAAATGGCTCTTTGACTGGTAAAGGTTGCCGACCCCTGGTTTAATTTATCCAGCGGGGCATCACAACAAAATTAGGCATAATAATGTGTTAATTCCACGACTGTATATATTGGTATCGGTTGATATCGGTATCGGTAATTAAGAGTTGGACAATATCGGAATATCGGCAAAAAAGCCATTATCGGACATCCCTAGTTGTAACCCGTGTTTTTTGAGTACTTAATCTTTCCTTTCTGCCATTTGGGTCACAACGAGACTGTTCCTCCCTGTTGACTCAGAAACACCAACGTTACTGTCCACTTGTCTCTCATCTTCCATGAACCGGAAAGAGGCTAGCCCTACGAAGATGATCTTCCCATCTATTTTGATGTTATTGTAAATAAACCAGGAAGTAGAAAGCTAGCTAACATTAATTGTAACCCTGGAAAAATGAGAAGCTAACAAATGTACAAACTACCAAACACACACTTTCCCGTACTAAAATGCAAATTGTCAACTCTACTTTGATGTTAGGTCAGTCTCCATGAACCAGTAAGTAAAATGCTAGCTAACAATAGACGCTGTCCTTCAAATGTGTCACTTTTTTGAGTATTTTTGTGTTCTATGTTTGCCCAGGGTTAGGGTTAGGGTGGTTAGGGTTAGGGGTTAGGGTTTGGGGGTTAGGGTAAGGAGTTAGGGTTAGGGTTTGTCCAATGAAACAGTTCCCGAACAATAGTACGGTCCACTCGCAGATTGCGAACAATCCTGAGGGACTTTAAAGGGGAACATTATCACCAGACCTATGTAAGCGTCAATATATACCTTGATGTTGCAGAAAAAAGACCATATTTTTTTTTAACCGATTTCCGAACTCTAAATGGGTGAATTTTGGCGAATTAAACGCCTTTCTAATATTCGCTCTCATCGGGAAGCAATCCGCCATTTTCTCAAACAGCTCTGTTATTTTCCGTTTTTTCGACTGTTTTCCGTACCTTGGAGACATCATGCCTCGTCGGTGTGTTGTCGGAGGGTGTAACAACACGAACAGGGACGGATTCAAGTTGCACCAGTGGCCCAAAGATGCGAAAGTGGCAAGAAATTGGACGTTTGTTCCGCACACTTTACCGACGAAAACTATGCTACGACAGAGATGGCAAGAATGTGTGGATATCCTGCGACACTCAAAGCAGATGCATTTCCAACGATAAAATCAGAGAAATCTGCCGCCAGACCCCCATTGAATCTGCCGGAGTGTGTGAGCAATTCAGGGACAAAGGACCTCGCTAGCACGGCAAGCAATGGCGGCAGTTTGTTCCCGCAGACGAGCGAGCTAAACCCCCTGGATGTCTTGGCTCACACCGTCCCTTATGCCACCGAAGATGATCAAGACAAAAATATCGACCCTAGCTTCCCTGGCCTGCTGATGAGCGGATGAGGGTATGTCTACAGAATATATTAATTGATGAAAACTGGGCTGTCTGCACTCTCAAAGTGCATGTTGTTGCCAAATGTATTTCATATGCTGTAAACCTAGTTCATAGTTGTTAGTTTCCTTTAATGCCAAACAAACACATACCAATCGTTGGTTAGAAGGCGATCGCCGAATTCGTCCTCGCTTTCTCCCGTGTCGCTGGCTGTCGTGTCGTTTTCGTCGGTTTCGCTTGCATACGGTTCAAACCGATATGGCTCAATAGCTTCAGTTTCTTCTTCAATTTCGTTTTCGCTACCTGCCTCCACACTACAACCATCCGTTTCAATACATGCGTAATCTGTTGAATCGCTTAAGCCGCTGAAATCCGAGTCTGAATCCGAGCTAATGTCGCTATAGCTTGCTGTTCTTTCCACCATGTTTGTTTGTGTTGGCATCACTATGTGACGTCACAGGAAAATGGACGGGTGTTTATAACGATGGTTAAAATCAGGCACTTTGAAGCTTTTTTTAGGGATATTGCGTGAAGGGTAAAATTTTGAAAAAAACTTCGAAAAATAAAATAAGCCACTGGGAACTGATTTTTAATGGTTTTAACCCTTCTGAAATTGTGATAATGCTCCCCTTTAACGCGCTAAAACTTGATGTGTCTTGTTTTTGTCCCCTACTCACCTCCTTTCCCCGCTTCAGTGGTACATGGAGGTGCGCCACCATTGCCCATCCACCCCCATCATCTTGGTGGGCACCAAGCTGGACCTGAGGGACGACAAAGACACCATCGACAAGCTGAAGGAGAAGAAGCTGTCGCCCATCACGTATCCGCAAGGCCTCGCTCTGGCCAAAGACATCGGTAAGCAGAATAGTAGAAACATCTGTCAATCAATCATCTCATTTGGCAGCCCATTTAGTCACGTCAAATGATCAACGATACTTAGTACTTTGATTAGTCAAGACAGTGTATGGCAGAGGTGTCCAAAGTGCGGCCTCCAGCACATTGTTTAATGGCCCGCGGCACATTTAATAAATACTATTACAAAACAACATAAAAAAGTGGGATAAAAGAGCAAACAGGTGAAATGTACTGAAAAAAAAGTTGCAATGTTGACTCTAATGACACAAAACTGCCACGCAGAAAGTTTTTTTCCTTAAAACTGTCATTGTTCAAAACATAATAATGAATCAAAATCAATGTTGTTATGAATTATTGACATATTCGAGGCTCTAATTACTTCACAAGTATTGCACTTTAAAAAAAATTAGGAAAAATATTGCAGACTAAATATGTGTATATATATATATATATATATATATATATATTATATTATATATTATATATATATATATATTATATATATATTATATTTTTTTTTTTTTCCCAAGATGGCGGCGCGCACAGACGCAGCGGCTTACGGCTCTCCATTTCAGTGCTCTTTCTTCCTTCTTTTCTTCATGTTTTTTTTCCTTTTGTGCACCACCTGTACTGCAAACACCCGGTACACCCGCCAGTCACTCTTGGATATCGGTAACTCGCACCATATATCTGTTTCGAGCGACTTTCACCAAAAGCACAACATCCCAGATGACATAGCGAGAGCACAGGGCTCTCCATGGTTTGTTGTCGGGTCTGGGAGACGGCGCAGACGGAGGAGGGAGAGGAAGCAGAAGCGTGGCCGCAGGTCCGGCGTCTTGCTCAGGCTTAGGAAACAACCCCACAAGCCACCTCTACCGAGCCTGTTCCTCTCTAATGCCAGATCCCTTGTACAGAAGATGGACGACCTGGAGTTACAACTTGCTGGAAACCGCTATGTTCGGGACTGTTGTGCTATGATTATCACCGAAACCTGGCTTCACCCGGAAATACCCGATGCTAGCATGCAGCTAGCCGGACGCACTCTGCTCCGCCGGGACAGAACTAAGGACTCCGGTAAGAGCAGAGGAGGGGGGCTCTGTATCTACGTGCATGAGAACTGGTGCAACAACGGGACAATCACTGAACAGCACTGTTGCCCGGACGTGGAGTACATGTCTGTTAGATGTCGGCCTTTTTTTCTCCCGAGAGAGCTGTCTGTTGTTATCATCACGGCTGTGTATATTCCACCGGACGCCAAAGTAAACACAGCGCTCTCTCTTCTGCTGAACACCGTCAACGAACAGCAGCGGGCCCACCCCGACGGTGTTCATATCATAGCAGGGGATTTTAATAAGGCCAATCTGAAGACTGTACTCCCTAAGTTCTACCAGCACGTGAAGTGTTCTACAAGGGGCAAGAACACCCTGGACCACGTGTATACCAACATAAAGCACGCGTACAGAGCTACACCCCTCCCCCAGCTTGGACAGTCAGACCATCTTTCCCTCCTGCTCTCTCCTACCTACACCCCCATCAGACGCCAGGCCAGGCCTATCACAAAGACTGTTATGACCTGGCCTGACGATGCACTCCCCAAACTTCAGGACTGCTTCCAACACACAGACTGGGACCTCTTCCAACAACAGGAGCTGGAGACAGCCACAGGAACGGTGCTGGACTACATAAAGTTCTGCATCGGGAATGTGACTGTGGAAAAAACCATCCGGGTTTACCCCAACAAGAAACCCTGGATGACCAGCCAGGTCCGCACACTCCTCAGGGCCCGCGACGCAGCCTTCAGGTCAGGGGACAGGGCACTGTACAGTGTTGCTAGAGCCGACCTGAAGAGAGGGATTAAAAAAGCAAAGGCGGACCACAGGAGGTGCATAGAGTCCCATCTGTCCAGCAAAAACTCACGGGAGGTGTGGTGGGGCATTCATGACATCACGAACTTCAGAGGCTGCAATATGACAACTGCGGATCAGAGTGCGACACTGGCAGAGGAGCTTAACTGTTTCTTTGCCCGTTTCGAAACCCCCCAGCGACACTCATCTGCTCCAGCCCTGCCTCCGCCCCCACCGGGCTCCGGCGCCACTCCACTCACTGTACAGGAGCACAGTGTCAGACGAGTGCTCCTGGCTGTGAACCCCAGGAAGGCTACCGGACCAGACGGAGTACCTGGAAAGGTGCTCAGGACGTGCGCCCACCAGCTCGCTCCCCCCCTCACCAGGATCTTCAACCTCTCCCTGGCTCAGGCAGTCATCCCATCCTGCCTGAAGTCATCTACAATAATCCCGGTGCCGAAGAAGTCTCCCATCACCAGCCTGAATGATTACCGACCAGTGGCCCTCACTCCGGTAATCATGAAGTGCTTCGAGCGACTTGTTCTCCAGCACATCAAGGACCATATCCCTCCAGACTTCGACCCCCACCAGTTCGCATACCGGGCGAACAGGTCCACAGAGGACGCCATCGCTGTTGCTCTCCACTCTGCTCTGAACCACCTGGAGCAGCAGCAGAGCTACGTCCGGATGCTCTCTGTGGACTATAGCTCTGCCTTCAATACAATAATCCCGGACAGACTCTGCAATAAACTGGACACTCTTGGCCTCCTCCCTCTCACAAACGCCTGGATAAGGGACTTCCTAACGGACCGACCCCAGAATGTGAGACTTGGCCCGCACCTCTCATCCCCCCGCACGCTGAGCATCGGCTCCCCACAGGGCTGTGTGCTGAGCCCCCTCCTCTACTGCCTTTACACCCATGACTGCAGTCCGGCCCACAGTGACAACCTTACCGTCAAGTTCGCCGACGATACCACAGTGGTCGGGCTCATCTCCAGGGGTGACGAGGCTGCCTACAGAGAGGAGGTCCTGAAGCTGACGGCCTGGTCTTCGGAGAACAACCTCGCTCTCAACACCAGCAAGACCAGAGAGATCATCGTCGACTTCAGGAGGAGCAGCACCGACCCTGCCCCCCTCTACATCAACGGCGAGCGTGTAGAGAGGGTCCACACCTTCAGGTACCTTGGAGTCCACATCTCTAATGACTTCTCCTGGACAGTCAACACCACATCAATCATCAAGAAGGCTCAGCAGCGGCTACACTTCCTTAGAGTCCTCGGGAAGTACAACCTGAAGCCTGACCTGCTGCTGACCTTCTACCGCTCGTCCATCGAGAGCCTGCTGACCTACTGTATTACGGTATGGTACGGCAGCTGCACTGCAGCAGACAGGGAGAGGCTGCAAAGAGTGGTCAAGACGGCTCAGAAGATCATCGGCCGCCCTCTCCCCTCTCTGACGGACATCTACACCTCCCGCTGCCTCAACAGAGCCAGTGCCATCATCAAGGACAGCACCCACCCTGGCTCTGACCTGTTCCACCTGCTGCCCTCTGGGAAGCGCTACAGGTGCATTAAAACCAAAACAAACAGGCTAAAGAACAGCTTCTTCCCCAGGGCCATAACCATCCTGAACGGACTGCCCCATTGTCCCTCATAACTGCCTTCTCTTCGGTGCAATAACCCATTCCACCAACACCCCTGTTTTTGTTTTGTTTTTTCATGTATATATTCATTTCACACCATATTCATTGCACTTCTACATTTTTTTAATTTTTATATATTTGCACATTGTTTTTCTAGCATGCACACATCGCACTGTATGGAATGGCCTCAATCTCGTTACCTTGCGTAATGACAATAAAGCTGATTCTGATTCTGATATATATATATATATATATATATATATACATATATATATATATATATATATATATACACACACACACACACATATATATATATTTATGTATACACACACACACACACACACACATTATTATACATACATATACATACACACACACATATATATTTCCGTTGCATCCTGGAAAAGCACACACCCCGGACCAAGTCTTGACAGTAGGTCGTCAGCACGAACAACAGAAAATGAATGAACTTAAATACTATGGACATGATTAGTGAAAGCAGGTGCGTGACTCAAAACGTGAAACAGGTGCGTGACGTGACAGGTGAAAACTAATGGTTGCTATGGTGACCAGACAAGGGAGTGAAAAGAGAGAAACTAAACAAAACATGACTTAAAACAAAACATGATAATACAGACATGACACTCCACAGGTCCAAGCATCAGTGCTCACTCAACTAAATTATTTATGCTTATATGTGGAAACAATAATAATAATAATAGTAATAACAACAATAATAATAAAAAAAGGTAAATAAAGCATAAAATAGTCTCAAATAAATAAATTAATTAAAAAACAGTATACATACATCAGCAAATAACTAAAATATATATTAAGAAAAAGGATCCTTAATATGTGCAGCAATATACCTAATTTTTCCCACTCACATCAACTCATTTTATATTTTTTCTACAATAAACTATGCCAAAAAACTCATAACAGACATACCTTTTTTTGAATGGAAACAAAAACAACAGGGCGTCACACACAGTCCACAGTAAACAGGATCTCTCTCCACTAAAGAATAAAGAAATAAATAGTACACACTCATAGTAATGCCACAGCGGCACACAAGATGTCCACACAGACACTTACTGACCCGTGCGCAAACTCACGAGACCAGGAAACCCTGTAATAACTGCCGCTAGCATTAAGCTAATCCACACATCATTTAGCATATAAAAGTAAGATTTTTACAACAATTTAACAAACAGAAAGTTCGGGAATTTAACCCGCATGCTTAACAGCACGTCACAAGACAGTGTGCATTCTTATAACATGTTTTAAGAGCGACAACCAAAAAGTTTACAAAAAAATAAAGGGAGAGAGACATAAATGTGACTTACCAGGTCCGAGCGTCAGTGCTCACTGAAGCTGCTCACACAGGTGCGACGCCAAATCACCCCTCAGGGAAACAAAAAGGTATGGAACCGAAAATAATAGAGTGGAACCTATTTACAATAAGAGACACTTTTGGGACAGTTCACAACAGAAAATTATGTGAATAAATGACCAAAAATTAAAATAAAATACAATTTAGCTCGGCTACATACATACATGATTGGAGAGCTAGCTTCCGCAGCTAGTGGGTCCATGACCATGACTTCTGTTTTGTTTGATCGGCCGTTTTACTGCCTTGTTACAGACACCTGGAAACAATTAAAGTATGTAAATAAACCTTTACAAATAATTTCTGTGTAAATAACTCATTTCACAACGTATATATCTGCGGCTTATAGTCCGGTGCGACTAATACAAGGAGATTATTTTTTCCTTCTAAAATTTAGTGGGAGCGTCTTATATCTCTATAGTCCGTATAATGTGTGTGTTCCAGATGCGGTCAAGTACCTGGAGTGCTCAGCGCTGACTCAGCGAGGTCTGAAGACGGTGTTCGATGAAGCCATCAGAGCGGTCCTCATTCCTCAGCCCCCCAAAACCAAGAAGAAAACATGCTCCATGCTTTGAGGAAGTAATAGCACAAGATGTACTTTTAAAGGTGCCGTGTTTTTACTGTAATTATTCTTCTTTTTTTTTCCCAACAATATTGTACTGGAAGTTAGCTTAAAAGTGTTTTTAAAAAAGCCACTGAACACGTCGTTTTGTGTGTCTGTAGCTTTAATGCTAATGTGATGTGTCGCCAACTATGTGTGATAAAAAAGTACTCGTGTGTACTTTATCCACTTGTCCAGTGTCATAGATGTTGTATATCACAAACAACAATACAACATTAAGGAGTGGAACAGGCTAACGTTAGGAACAATAGCTAAAGTATGTGATGCTACATGCTAACATTACATTTTAACATCATGCTAGGTTACTAAATTTAATATACTGTAGCTATGTGAGCTACATGCTAGCATTACATTTTAACATCATGCTAGGTTAGTCAAGTTAATATAGCTACATGAGCTACATGCTAACATTACATTTTAACATCATGCTAGGTTAGTCAAGTTAATATAGCTACATGAGCTACATGCTAACATTACATTTTAACATCATGCTAGGTTAGTGAAGTTAGTATAGCTATGTGAGCTACATGCTAACATTACATTTTAACATCATGCTAAGTAAGTAAAGTTAATATAGCTATGTGAGCTATAAGCTAACATTGCATTTTAACATCATGCTAGGTTACTAAAGTTAGTATAGCTATGTGAGCTATATGCTAACATTGCATTTTAACATCATGCCAGGTTAGTAAAGTTAGTATAGCTACGTGAGCTACATGCTAACATTACATTTTAACATCATGCTAGGTTAGTGAAGTTAGTATAGCTATGTGAGCTACATGCTAACAATACATTTTAACACCATGCCATGTAAGTAAAGTTAATATAGCTATGTGAGCTACATGCTAACAATACATTTTAACATCATGCTAGGTTAGTTAAGTTAGTATAGTTACATGAGCTACATGCTAACATTACATTTTAACATCATGCTAAGTAAGTAAAGTTAATATAGCTATGTGAGCTATAAGCTAACATTGCATTTTAACATCATGCTAGGTTACTAAAGTTAGTATAGCTATGTGAGCTATATGCTAACATTGCATTTTAACATCATGCCAGGTTAGTAAAGTTAGTATAGCTACGTGAGCTACATGCTAACATTACATTTTAACATCATGCTAGGTTAGTGAAGTTAGTATAGCTATGTGAGCTACATGCTAACAATACATTTTAACACCATGCCATGTAAGTAAAGTTAATATAGCTATGTGAGCTACATGCTAACAATACATTTTAACATCATGCTAGGTTAGTCAAGTTAATATAGCTACATGAGCTACATGCTAACATTACATTTTAACATCATGCTAGGTTAGTGAAGTTAGTATAGCTATGTGAGCTACATGCTAACATTACATTTTAACATCATGCTAAGTAAGTAAAGTTAATATAGCTATGTGAGCTATAAGCTAACATTGCATTTTAACATCATGCGAGGTTACTAAAGTTAGTATAGCTATGTGAGCTATATGCTAACATTGCATTTTAACATCATGCCAGGTTAGTAAAGTTAGTATAGCTACGTGAGCTACATGCTAACATTACATTTTAACATCATGCTAGGTTAGTGAAGTTAGTATAGCTATGTGAGCTACATGCTAACAATACATTTTAACACCATGCCATGTAAGTAAAGTTAATATACCTATGTGAGCTACATGCTAACAATACATTTTAACATCATGCTAGGTTAGTTAAGTTAGTATAGTTACGTGAGCTACATGCTAACATTACATTTTAACATCATGCTAGGTTAGTGAAGTTAGCATAGCTATGTGAGCTACATGCTAACATTACATTTTAACATCATGCTAAGTAAGTAAAGTTAATATAGCTATGTGAGCTATATGCTAACATTGCATTTTAACATCATGCTAGGTTAGTAAAGTTAGTATAGCTATGTGAGCTATATGCTAACATTGCATTTTAACATCATGCTAGGTTAGTCAAGTTAGTATAGCTATGTGAGCTACATGCTAACATTACATTTTAACATCATGCTAGGTTAGTAAAGTTCATATAGCTACGTGAGCTACATGCTAACATTGCATTTTAACATCATGCTAGGTTAGTAAAGTTAGTATAGCTACATGAGCTACATGCTAACATTAAATTTTAGCATCATGCTAGGTTAGTAAAGTTAGTATAGCTACATGAGCTACATGCTAACATTACATTTTAGCATCATGCTAGGTTAGTAAAGTTAGTATAGCTATGTGAGCTATATGCTAACATTGCATTTTAACATCATGCTAGGTTAGTAAAGTTAATATAGCTACATGAGCTACATGCTAACATTGCATTTTAACGTCATGCTACGTTAGTGAAGTTAGTATAGCTATGTTGGCTGCATGCTAACATTACATTTTAACATCATGCTAGGTTACTAAAGTTCATATAGCTACTTGAGCTACATGCTAACATTGCATTTTAACATAATGCTAGGTTAGTAAAGTTAGTATAACTATGTGACCTACATGCTAACATTACATTTTAACATCGTGCCAGGTTGGTAAAGTTAATATAGCTATGTGAGCTACATGCTAACATTACATTTTAGCATCATGCTAGGTTAGTAAAGTTAGTATAGCTATGTGAGCTATATGCTAACATTGCATTTTAACATCATGCTAGGTTAGTAAAGTTAATATAGCTACATGAGCTACATGCTAACATTGCATTTTAACGTCATGCTACGTTAGTGAAGTTAGTATAGCTATGTTGGCTGCATGCTAACATTACATTTTAACATCATGCTAGGTTACTAAAGTTCATATAGCTACTTGAGCTACATGCTAACATTGCATTTTAACATAATGCTAGGTTAGTAAAGTTAGTATAACTATGTGACCTACATGCTAACATTACATTTTAACATCGTGCCAGGTTGGTAAAGTTAATATAGCTATGTGAGCTACATGCTAACATTGCATTTTAACACCATGCTAGGTTAGTAAAGTTAGAATAGATATGTTGGCTACATGCTAACATTACATTTTAACATCATGCTAGGTTTGTGAAGTTAGTATAACTACGTGAGCCACATGCTAACATTGCATTTTAACATCATGCTAAGTTACTAAATTTAATATAGCTATGTGAGCTACGTGCTAACATTACATTTTAACATCATGCTGGGTTCGTGACGTTAGTATAGCTACGTGAGCCACATGTTAACATTGCATTTTAACATCATGCTAGGTTACTAAATTTAGCATAGCTATGTGAGCTACGTGCTAACATTACATTTTAACATCATGTTGTTTAAATTAGCTACACCTCTGTGAACGTCACAGCATGTTCCATATCTGTAAAGTACTTAAACACCTGCGGTACAAAACTTCACTTCACTTTTATAAACCCTTAGCCACTTCAAATTGTGAACAAACGTAAAAGTCATGGAGGTCACAGACATGCTAATAATGCAAGCTCGCCAAAGTGTTTGATAAATGTGTGTTCTTTGTTGTGATTAAAATACACAAAAAGCCCGCAGTCGTTTTTTTCTGGCGGGAGATCATTCCTGTGCTTCATCACCATTATCGCCACCGTAGTCATCGTCATGAGAAGTGAGATGAATGAGCTCAGATGGTCTTCACGCGTTTGTGTTGCCCACTTCCGTCGCTATTGACCAACGGCTAGTTGATTAATTGCCTTCATTATCGCCGCCTTGGGAAAAGTGATTAACCCTTTGTGTGGTGGGACAGATAATAAGGTACACCCTCACTCTAAAGCAGTGTATGTTCTCTTGTAAGAATACTATAAACCTATCTATATATACAGGTAAAAGCCAGTAAATTAGAATATTTTGAAAAACTTGATTTATTTCAGTAATTGCATTCAAAAGGTGTAACTTGTACATTATATTTATTCATTGCACACAGACTGATGCATTCAAATGTTTATTTCATTGAATTTTGATGATTTGAAGTGGCAACAAATGAAAATCCAAAATTCCGTGTGTCACAAAATTAGAATATTACTTAAGGCTAATACAAAAAAGGGATTTTTAGAAATGTTGGCCAACTGAAAAGTATGAAAATGAAAAATATGAGCATGTACAATACTCAATACTTGGTTGGAGCTCCTTTTGCCTCAATTACTGCGTTAATGCGGCGTGGCATGGAGTCGATGAGTTTCTGGCACTGCTCAGGTGTTATGAGAGCCCAGGTTGCTCTGATAGTGGCCTTCAACTCTTCTGCGTTTTTGGCTCTGGCATTCTGCATCTTCCTTTTCACAATACCCCACAGATTTTCTATGGGGCTAAGGTCAGGGGAGTTGGCGGGCCAATTTAGAACAGAAATACCATGGTCCGTAAACCAGGCACGGGTAGATTTTGCGCTGTGTGCAGGCGCCAAGTCCTGTTGGAACTTGAAATCTCCATCTCCATAGAGCAGGTCAGCAGCAGGAAGCATGAAGTGCTCTAAAACTTGCTGGTAGACGGCTGCGTTGACCCTGGATCTCAGGAAACAGAGTGGACCGACACCAGCAGATGACATGGCACCCCAAACCATCACTGATGGTGGAAACTTTACACTAGACTTCAGGCAACGTGGATCCTGTGCCTCTCCTGTCTTCCTCCAGACTCTGGGACCTCGATTTCCAAAGGAAATGCAAAATTTGCATGGTTGGGTGATGGTTTGGGGTACCATGTCATCTGCTGGTGTCGGTCCACTCTGTTTCCTGAGATCCAGGGTCAACGCAGCCGTCTATATATATATATATATACATACATCGATATATATATCGATATACTGTATATGTATATATAAATACTATACATCTTGTAAGAATACTATAAATATATATATATATATATATATATATATATACTATAAATCTTGTAAGAATACTATAAATCGATATATATATATATATATATATATATATATATATATGTATATATATATATATATATATATATATATACATATATATACTATAAATCTTTTAAGAATTCTATAAATCCATATATATATAAATACTATAAATCTTGTAAGAATACTATAAATCTATACATATATATATATATATATATATATATATATATATATATATATATATATATATATATATATATATATACTATAAATCTTGTAAGAATACTATAAATCGATATATATATATATATATATAAATACTATAAATCTTGTAAGAATACTATAAATCTATATATATACATATAAATACTATAAATCTATATATATATATATATAAATACTATAAATCTATACATATATATATATATACAGTACTAGAGAAGAATACTATAAATCTATATATATATATATATATATATATATATATATATATACATATAAATACTATAAATCTATATATATATATATAAATACTATAAATCTTGTAAGAATACTATATATATATATATATATATATATATATAAATACTATAAATCTATACATATATATATATATAAATACTATAAATCGTGTAAGAATACTATAAATCTATATATATATATATATATATGTATATATATATATATATATATATATATATACTATAAATCTTGTAAGAATACTATAAATCGATATATATATAAATACTATAAATCTTGTAAGAATTCTATAAATCCAAATATATATAAATACTATAAATCTTGTAAGAATTCTATAAATCCATATATATATATAAATA
The DNA here is from genome assembly GCF_033978685.3 of Nerophis lumbriciformis. NCBI lineage: Eukaryota > Metazoa > Chordata > Actinopteri > Syngnathiformes > Syngnathidae > Nerophis > Nerophis lumbriciformis. Next base: position 32,883,600 of record NC_084572.2, on the reverse strand, counting down.
CTATAAATCTTGTAAGAATACTATAAATCGATATATATATATATATATAAATACTATAAATCTTGTAAGAATTCTATGAATCCATATATATATATATATACTATAAATCTTGTAAGAATACTATAAATATATATATATATATATATATATATATATATATATATATATATATATATATAAATACTATAAATCTTGTAAGAATACTATAAATCGATATATATATATATATATATATATATATATATATATATATATATATATATATATATATATATATATATATATATATATATATATATATATATATATATACATATATATACTATAAATCTTTTAAGAATTCTATAAATCCATATATATATAAATACTATAAATCTTGTAAGAATACTATAAATCTATACATATATATATATATATATATATATATATATATATATATATATATATATATATATATATATATATACTATAAATCTTGTAAGAATACTATAAATCGATATATATATATATATATATATATAAATACTATAAATCTTGTAAGAATACTATAAATCTATATATATACATATAAATACTATAAATCTATATATATATATATATAAATACTATAAATCTATACATATATATATATATACAGTACTAGAGAAGAATACTATAAATCTATATATATATATATATATATATATATATATATACATATAAATACTATAAATCTATATATATATATATAAATACTATAAATCTTGTAAGAATACTATATATATATATATATATATATATATATATAAATACTATAAATCTATACATATATATATATATATAAATACTATAAATCGTGTAAGAATACTATAAATCTATATATATATATATATATATGTATATATATATATATATATATATATATACTATAAATCTTGTAAGAATACTATAAATCGATATATATATAAATACTATAAATCTTGTAAGAATTCTATAAATCCAAATATATATAAATACTATAAATCTTGTAAGAATTCTATAAATCCATATATATATATAAATACTATAAATCTTGTAAGAATACTATAAATCGATATATATATATATATATAAATACTATAAATCTTGTAAGAATTCTATGAATCCATATATATATATATATACTATAAATCTTGTAAGAATACTATAAATATATATATATATATATATATATATATATATATATATATATATATATATATATATATATATATATATATATATATATATATATATATAAATACTATAAATCGTGTAAGAATACTATATATATATATATATATATATATATATATATATACTATAAATCTTGTAAGAATACTATAAAACTAAATGGCTCACATCAGTGAAGCGTTTAGACCAGGTGTGTCCAAAGTATAGCCCGTAGCTCATTTTTAAACAGCGTTAGCATTTTAGTGTTAGCATGCTAACTGTTTTTTTTAATGTTGCAGTTACTTGACATATGATACCTGTTAGCATGCCATTGTTAGTAGGCAAGCTTCTTTTTTGTTTTTTAGCAAATTTCTTAGGTTTACACACACCGTAGTCATATTTTGGCACTTGATGCATGCTAGCGTTCACATGCTACTGTAGAAATTTTTCAGGTACACACCTCAGAGTAATATATTTTAGACCTTTACGCATTTTACAGTTAGCATTTTAGCTTTTTTTTGTAGCTAATTCAAATTGTATTTCTTAGTTTATATTTTGGTATTTCACTAATGCAAACTGTAAGAATGTTATTGTTAGCAAAGTACCTTTTTTTTTGGCTCGTTTGGCTCATACTTTTTTGCCACAATAAATATGGATCAAATTTGGGAAACCACCTTTTGACTTTTATAGGTTTACACACAACTTAAGTCATATTTTGGTACTTGATGCATGCTAACGTTCGCATGCTACTGTAACATTTTAAAGACATTTTTCAGCTACACACCTCAGAGTAATATATTTTAGGCCTTTACGCATTTTACAGTTAGCATTTTAGCTTGCTAACATTAGCATTCTCGTTTTTTTTTTTTTAACTAATTCAAATGGTATTTCTTTGTTTATATTTTGGTATTTCACTAATGCAAACTGTAAGAATGTTATTGTTAGCAGAGTACCTTTTTTTTTTGGCTCGTTTGGCTCATACTTTTTTGCCACAATAAATATGTATCAAATTTGGGAAACCACCTTTGACTTATAGGTTTACACACAACTTAAGTCATATTTTGGTACTTGATGCATGCTAACGTTTGCATGCTACTGTAGCATTTTAAAGACATTTTTCACGTACACAAATAAAAGTAATATATTTTAGAACTTAACGCATATTACAGTTAGCATTTTAGCTTGCTAACATTAGCATTCTCGATTTTTTTTTAAACTAATTCAAATGGTATTTCTTTATTTATAGTTTGGTATTTCACTAATGCAAACTGTAAGAATGTTATTGTTAGCATAGTACTTTTTTCTTTTGGCTCGTTTTGCTCGTACTTTTTGCCACAATAAATATGTATCAAATTTGGGAAACCCTGACTTTCATAGGTTTACACACAACTTAGTCATATTTTGGTACTTGAAGCATGCTAACGTTCGCATGCTACTGTAGCATTTTAAAGACATTTTTCACGTACACAAATCAAAGTAATATATTTTAGAACTTTACGCATATTACAGTTAGCATTTTAGCTTGCTAACATTAGCATTCTCGATTTGTTTTTATTTTTAACTAATTCAAATGGTATTTCTTTGTTTATATTTGGGTATGTCACTAATGCAAACTGTAAGAATGTTATTGTTAGCATAGTACCTTTTTCTTTTGGCTCGTTTTGCTCATACTTTTTTACCACAATAAATATGTATTCATATTTTTAGTAGGAAATCCACACAACTCTAGTCATATGAGGCCCCAGGTGTGTAGAGTTACACAAACATTTCCTTGCCAGGCTGCATCAATGTGCTTAAAAAAAGAATTCCAAAAAAAACAAACAAAAGTGAAACAACATTTTTTCATTTTGTCTTTGTCAATAATTGATGACTTTTCACCCGCGTTTGTGTTTGCGTATCAATAAATTAAAGCAAATCGTTCACTTCCACGCGGTGTCATTTAATAACATGAACGCGGCCACCTGCCGCTTGAGTGAGACTAAATTATGCAACAGCGTAATTGAATAAAACATGTGCATGAATGCTTAAGGTGCAATAAAAAATAAACTACAAGAACACCACCAACACCAACTTTAGACGGCCCGGTCCTTTCTCCAGTTCGTACTTGACAAAGTCACCTCTCGTGTATTTCAGACCACCTTAGAATCAAGACCCTTCCCTCCTAAAGGGAACATAATATTAAATTAAATTACAATTTAATAAATATAAGAATAATAAAATCATTTAAACAATTTTGTTATGTAAAATTTAAAAATGAGCTGATTTAGATAACTGCGCTGTCCATTTGTTATATTTTGTTTTCTTATACCATTTGTGTCTCATTTGCAATGCAGTTGCACTTCCAAGACATTAGATGGCAGCACTGCACAGGCTAACTAGGAAGTAGCTGAATTTTGCGTAAGTATTCTGCTTGTTACACACCAGCGGTTTGATTGCAACATTAATCTTGATTGGAGTTTTCACTACTTAATTTGGAGGTGTTGAAATCGCCATGTAAAATTGCTAATGCTAATAGTAGCCTGTCAATGGCAAATTCAATGTAAATTAGCATCAAGCTAACACATTTTTGGAAGAGCAGTGCCTTACTTGGCGTTCATTGTATATTATATACGAGAGATGTTCGATAATGGCTTTTTTGCCGATATCCGATATTGTCCAACTCTTAATTACCGATACCGATATCAACCAATACCGATATATACAGTCGTGGAATTAACACATTATTATGCCTAATTTTGTTGTGAAGCATGAGGAGGTTGAGGTGGGCGGGGTTGGGGTGTATATTGTAGCGTCCCGGAAGAGTTAGTGCTGCAAGGGCTTCTGGGTTTTTGTTCTTTTGTGTTTATGTTGTGTTACGGTGCGGATGTTCTCCCGAAATGTGTTTGTCATTCTTGTTTGGTGTGGGTTCACAGTGTGGCGCATATTTGTAACATTGTTAAAGTTGTTTATACGGCCACCCTCAGTGTGACCTGTATGGCTGTTGACCAAGTATGCTTGCATTCACTTGTGTGTGTGTGAGTAAAGCCGTAGATATTATGTGACTGGACCGGCACGCAAAGGCAGTGCCTTTAAGGTTTATTGGCGCTCTGTACTTCTCCCTACGTCCGTGTACACAGCAAGTCATAAATTTTACTTTTAGAAACCGATACTGGTAATTTTGAAACCGATACCGATAATTTCCGATATTACATTTGAAAGCAATTATCGGCCGGTAATATCGGCATGCCGATATTATCGGACACCTCTAATCTTAATTGGAGTTCTCACTACTTAATTTGGAGGTGTTTAAATCGCCATGTAAAATTGCTAATGCTAATAGTAGCCTGTCAATGGCAAATTCAAAGTAAATTAGCATCACGCTAACACATTTTTGGAAGAGCAGTGCCTTACTTGGCATTCAGTATATATTATATACAGTGGTGACTTTGTCTAACATAACCAGAAATCATGATCATAATTAAAAGATAAAAAAACATTTTTTATTTACTTTCCCTAAATATCAAAAAGTATTCATATTCTCTTCATGTCATGTTATGCTCCTTCCAGTGCTGTTGTTTTTAGTTTTTCAACGAAATTATTCTCTGCATCTGACCCATCACCCTTGATCACCACCTGGGAGGTGAGGGAAGCGGTGAGCAGATGCGGTGGCCGCGCCCGGGAATATTTTTTGGTGATTTAACCCCCAATTCCAACCCCTGATGCTGAGTGCCAAGCAGGGAGGTAATGGCTCCCATTTTTATAGTCTTTAGGGCTACATAAGTAAACATAGATTGATTGATTGATAATAGTGCAGTCTACACGTATCTCTTATGTGTGACTGCCATCTACTGGTCACACTTATTATACCATGAACGGAAAAAATAAAATATCTTCGAGGTGGGTAAGCTCAACCAAACGTATTCCTTACATTAGGCGCACCGGGTTATAAGGAGCACTGTCGAGTTTTGAGGGGGGAAATTTTGATTTTAAGTGCTCCTTATAGTCGGGGAAAATACGGTAAACTTTGTTCTCCTATCTTTGTGACTTTACAGCTGACTTTTTTTTCTTGTAACAAACAACTCTGATAAACATTACAAAAATACAAACATTATATATAATTGGGTATATATTTTTTAACATTCTCTATTGCACTTTTAAGGCCCTGGTAACAAAATGTTGCATCCCCAGTTTCACCAAGTGACGTTCAGGGTCTTTGACCGAGTCTGATAAAAAAAGGTGTCGTCTTCTCTTGGTGTCACAGCTTTAACGAGCGTGACGCTGACGACGATTAGGAAAGGACGACCCCGGGCAGGTTTATGTGGCAAGAATACCTGCCATAAAAAACAAACGCTACTTGACAGCTATTCCCACCAACACACGCACGCCAACGCCACCTGTCTGACGTCCCGCGGAGGAGGCGTTGCGGTCATTTTCACCTGTCAATCAAAGCGAGAGCCAAACAAAGGAAAGCGTCAGGTTGATTGAAGAAAGCTTTTCAGTGCAGACGAATTCTTCACTGTTGGCCACACAACAAAATCTCCTGCAGGTTTGTTTACAGGCGACTAGAAACTGAGAAAAGAACACTCAGTCACGAACATATATTTGATTTTTGACCTCATTGATCAAAATCAGTGGGGCTCTCGCTTCATTGTTGACAACAGTGATGGCAGAGCGCCCTCAGGAAACGTGCAGTGAGTTGACCTCTGATCTCAACTGCCTGGTTTCCAAAATCATTCCAAATCAATAGGGTTCTGGTGCGGACATTGAGCAATAACACCTTATGATTGAAGGACCATTTTTCATAATGGCATGTCTGACATGATCGATCTGTACTGATGTGACCACTTTGACTGATTACATTCAAAAGAGAACTTGTGGAATTGTTTTAAGGGAACCAGGGGGGAAAAAAAGAGTGATTTGGTTTAATTTTCCGTGACAAAAAAAAACAAGTCTTCAACTTTTTCTTTATCATATGAGGCAAATATAATTGATCCATCTAAATTCTTCCTCGCAACAAGTTGCCATACTATGGTGAACACTTGATATAAAACGTCAATGTTGAAAAAACTTGTAATATACACACACATATATATATATATATATATATATGTATGCATATATATATCGGATCACGATTGAAGCCAACAAGTAAACCATCAACTTCTTTGACGCCACTTTCAACCTGAGAAATAACAGCTACCAACCATTCACGAAATCCAACACAACACTCCAATACGTGCACCATGACAGCAACCACCCACCCACCACCACGAAAAGAATACCTACCGGAATTAATAAAAAGCTATGGATGCTGTCATCTAGCAAAGCTGAATTTGACCAAGCAACCCCCCCGTACCAAAAAACACTTGATGAAAGCGGATACAATTTCACCCTCACCTATGAACCCACGCCAGGAAACCAACCAAAAAAGAGCAGAAAACGAAACATTATTTGGTACAACCCCCCATACAGCAAAAACGTCTCAACTAATATTGGCCACAAATTCCTCACTCTGATCGACAAACACTTCTCCAAAGGCAACACCCTAAGAAAAGTATTCAACAGGAACAACATTAAATTGAGCTACAGCTGTATGAACGATATACGACAAATTATTTCAAACCACAACAAAGCAATTGCAAAGGAGCC
>NC_084572.2:32839302-32871802 GCF_033978685.3 Nerophis lumbriciformis | reverse complement strand
TTGCCTTCCGGCTCAGCTCCTTCTTCACCACAGCAGATACCGTTCAATGAAAACGTGGCAACAATTTTGTTTGCTTCACAAAGGAAAAGAACAGAACTTTTTGAAGTGCAACGATGGTAGAAAGATAGAAACTGAGATTTATTTGAGAAGGTAGCTCGGGACAGTTCTCAATCATCCAGGTCATTGTCTTCTCAGGGCGTTCAATCGATCGCGACTGGACTGCTTGGTTTGTCTTGGGAATCAAACTAAGTAGCTAAGGCGGGGGTCAGCAACCCTCGGCTCTAGAGCCGCATAGCGTTGCCCTAGTGCAGGGGTGTCAAACTCATATACAGAGTGGGCCAAAATTTAAAAGTGAACAAAGCCGCGGGCCAAGGTTGAACCAATTAACCTTTTAATAGGGACCCAAACAAGTTTTGCATTGAATATTGAACAAGCAAGGCTTATATAACTTTATAGTGACATGCAAAATTTAGTTTCAAATAATAATAATAATTCAAAAATATCAATGGCATGTCAAATAAAATTTAAATTTAAATTGAATGCCTCTTTTCTATTTGCAGCCTTCTGAGGTAAATATCAAAATAAACTTTTTCCACAGGCTAATAATACATTTGAAAATAAAATAACAATAATGAATGAATCAAACATTCAAGCCTTGAAGTAGCAAGAGAAAGTGCATGAATAAAACGTTAATTATTGCTCAGTTTGCTACACTGATTTGCTTTAACACTGAATATGGAACAAGCAACGCTTATACAACTTAATAGTGCAAAATCAACTTTCAAAAAAACAAACGAAAAAACATCAATGGTATATCAAATAAAATTTAAATAAAAAATGGAATGCCTCTTTTCTTTTAATATCAACATTAACTTTTTCCACAGGCTAATAAATTTGAAAATAAAATAACAATGAATAAATCAACCATTCAGGACTTTAAACTGCTCAGTTTGCAACACACTGATCTAATCTGATGTGCCCAAGCCAGATACCTGCCATCTTTCCTGGGATGCTAGTTCATTAATGTCGGGGCTCAGGTGGACGGGGTTGGGGGGGGCGGGGTTTGGTGGTAGTGGGGGTTGTATATTGTAGCGTCCCGGAAGAGTTAGTGCTGCAAGGGGTTCTGGGTATTTGTTCTGTTGTGTTTATGTTGTGTTACGATGCGGCTGTTCTCCCGAAATGTGTTTGTCATTCTTGTTTGGTGTGGTTTCACAGTGTGGCGCATATCTGTAACAGTGTTAAAGTTGTTTATGCGGCCACCCTCAGTGCGACCTGTATGGCTGTTGATCAAGTATGCGTTGCATTCACTTATGTGTGTGTAGAAGCCGCATATATCATGTGACAGGGGCTGGCACGCTGTTTGTATGGAGGAAAAGCAGACGTGACGACAGGTTGTAGAGGACGCTAAAGGCAGTGCCTTTAAGGCACGCCCCCAATATTGTTGTACGGGTGGAAATTGAGAGAAATTCGGGAGAACGGTTGCCCCGGAAGGCTTTCGAGAGGGGCACTGAAAATTGTGAGGGTTGGCAAGTATGAGTATTAGCAGGGAATGCGGTGTTACAACAGCACCGCCGCTGTATAATATCGGCGGGCCAGCTCTAATGTTAATTTAATAGGGCCAAATGAAATTACACGGCGGGCCAAATTTGGCCCGCGGGCCAGAGTTTGACACCCATGCCCTAGTGGCTTCCTGGACCTCTTTCAGAGATGTGTGAAAAAAATATATGTTTGTATTAATATATTTTCTGTAGGAGAACAAACATGACACAAACCTTCCTAATTGTTAAAAATCTCATTGTTTGTATTAAACATGCTTCACTGATGAGAGTATTTGGAGAGCGCCGTTTTGTCCTACTAATTCCAGCAATCCTTGAATTCAACGTGGTTTGTCTACATGTGCAACTTTCTCCCACGCCGCCACAGAAAGACGTGTTTTATGCCACTTCTTCTGTGCCTCATTTTGTCCGCCAAATGTTTCATCCTGTGCGTGAATGCACAAAGGTGAGCTTTGTTGATATTATTGACCAGTGTGGAGTGCTAATCCGGCATATTTTGGTCAGTGCAAGCTAATCGATGCTAACATGCTATTTAGGCTAACTGTACATACATATTGCATCATTATGCCTCGTTTGTAGGTATATTTGAGCTCATTTAATGTCCTCTGTGTATTTAATTTATAGCTCATGTCTCATGACACATCATTTGTATGTAATATTGGCTGCATTTCTGATAGTTGTTTGTGTGCCATGTTGTTCCAGACCACAGCAAACGTTACCCAGCTTGCAAAGATTGTAATCAATCCATTAGAAGAAGACAGCCTGTCCTTTCCTTTAACTTGGACACACACATCTATACCTTTGGCCTTTCTAAGACAGTCATTTCCAGGATTTATCTCACCCTCTGAGAAGCCTACGGTTTACTAATGATTTCCAATGTTGCAAAAATACAGCATTTCTGTCAACGAAGATGTGCGTCAGCCTTTGATAGTAGGCTAATATAGCTAATATAGACACTTACATCATGTGTTGCCTTCATTATGACACTTATATAAGGCTTCTAATTTTTTGCGGCTGCACACAGATTTTTTTTAAATGTATTTTTGGTCCAATATGGCTTTTTCAACATTTTGGGTTGCCAACCCCTGAGCGAAGGAAATGTAAAATGCCGGCTTGACTCGGATTCCCGAACCAAAAAAACGAATGAGATGAAATAGAATGAACGGTCCACGCTGCATTTGTGGACTCCAAACTTTCCGTACAATTGGCAAGGCAGTCCAGAACAATAGCAACCTCCTCTGGGACAGTATCAGACGGAGCACCGACGGTCTTTTCTTCGGATTTCAAACTCCTTCCATCAGTCCACAGAGTCTTTTGGATGAACTTTTAAGACATTCAGATGTTTTGCTTCCGTGATTTTTGTCCGAAAAATTCCTTCCTTTCTTTGCATCCGCCCCGGTACATTCTTGGTAGTATCAATCAATCAATCAATCAATGTTTATTTATATAGACCCTAAATCACAAGTGTCTCAAAGGGCTGCACAAGCCACAACGACATGATCCTCGGTTCAGAGCCCACATAAGGGCAAGGAAAAACTCACAACCCAGTGGGATGTCAATATGAATGACTATGAGAAACTTTGGAGAGGACCGCAGATGTGGGTGACCACCCCCCCCCCTCTAGGGGAGACCGGATGCAATGGACGTCGAGTGGGTCTAGCATAATATTGTGAAAGTCCAGTCCATAATGGATCTAACATAATAGTGAGAGCCCAGTCCATCGTGGATCTAACATAATAGTGAGAGTCCAGTCCATAGTGGGTCTAGCATAATATTGTGAAAGTCCAGTCCATAATGGATCTAACATAATAGTGAGAGTCCAGTCCATAGTGGATCTAACATAATAGTGAGAGTCCAGTCCATAGTGGGTCTAGCATAATATTGTGAAAGTCCAGTCCATAATGGATCTAACATAATAGTGATAGGCCAGTCCATAGTGGATCTAACATAATAGTGAGAGTCCAGTCCATAGTGGATCTAACATAATAGTGAAAGTCCAGTCCATAGTGGATCTAACATAATAGTGAAAGTCCAGTCCATAGTGGATCTAACATAATAGTGAGAGTCCAGTCCATAGTGGGTCTAGCATAATATTGTGAAAGTCCAGTCCATAATGGATCTAACATAATAGTGAGAGTCCAGTCCATAGTGGATCTAACATAATAGTGAGAGTCCAGTCCATAGTGGGTCTAGCATAATATTGTGAAAGTCCAGTCCATAATGGATATAACATAATAGTGAGAGTCCAGTCCATAGTGGATCTAACATAATAGTGAGAGTCCAGTCCATAGTGGGTCTAGCATAATATTGTGAAAGTCCAGTCCATAATGGATCTAACATAATAGTGAGAGTCCAGTCCATAGTGGATCTAACATAATAATGAGAGTCCAGTCCATAGTGGATCTAACATAATAGTGAGAGTCCAGTCCATAGTGGATCTAACATACTAGTGAGAGTCCAGTCCATAGTGGATCTAAAAATAATAGTGAGAGTCCAGTCCATAGTAGATCTAACATAATAGTGAGAGTCCAGTCCATAGTGGGTCTAGCATAATATTGTGAAAGTCCAGTCCATAGTGGATCTAACATAATAGTGAGAGTCCAGTCCATAGTGGATCTAACATAATAGTGAGAGTCCAGTCCATAGTGGGTCTAGCATAATATTGTGAAAGTCCAGTCCATAATGGATCTAACATAATAGTGTGAGAGTCCAGTCCATAATGGATCTAACATAATAGTGAGAGTCCAGTCCATAGTGGATCTAACATAATAGTAAGAGTCCAGTCCATAGTGGATCTAACATAATAGTGAGAGTCCAGTCCATAGTGGATCTAACGTAATAGTGAGAGTCCAGTCCATAGTGGGTCTAGCATAATATTGTGAAAGTCCAGTCCATAATGGATCTAACATAATAGTGAGAGTCCAGTCCATAGTGGATCTACCATAATAGTGAGAGTCCAGTCCATAGTGGGTCTAGCATAATATTGTGAAAGTCCAGTCCATAATGGATCTAACATAATAGTGAGAGTCCAGTCCATAGTGGATCTAACATAATAGTGAGAGTCCAGTCCATAGTGGATCTAACATAATAGTGAGAGTCCAGTCCATAGTGGGTCTAACATAATAGTGAGAGTCCAGTCCATAGTGGATCTAACATAATAGTGAGAGTCCAGTCCATAGTGAGTCTAGCATAATATTGTGAAAGTCCAGTCCATAATGGATCTAACATAATAGTGACAGTCCAGTCCATAGTGGATCTAACATAATAGTGAGAGTCCAGTCCATAGTGGATCCAACATAATAGTGAGAGTCCAGTCCAATAGTGGATCTAACATAATAGTGAGAGTCCAGTCCATAGTGGATCTAACATAATAGTGAGAGTCCAGTCCATAGTGGGTCTAGCATAATATTGTGAAAGTCCAGTCCATAATGGATCTAACATAATAGTGAGAGTCCAGTCCATAGTGGATCTAACATAATAGTGAGAGTCCAGTCCATAATGGATCTAACATAATAGTGAGAGTCCAGTCCATAGTGGGTCTAGTATAATATTGTGAAAGTCCAGTCCATAATGGATCTAACATAATAGTGAGAGTCCAGTCCATAGTGGATCTAACATAATAGTGAGAGTCCAGTCCATAGTGGATCTAACATAATAGTGAGAGTCCAGTCCATAGTGGGTCTAGCATAATATTGTGAAAGTCCAGTCCATAATGGATCTAACATAATAGTGAGAGTCCAGTCCATAGTGGATCTAACATAATAGTGAGAGTCCAGTCCATAATGGATCTAACATAATAGTGAGAGTCCAGTCCATAGTGGATCTAACATAATAGTGAAAGTCCAGTCCATAGTGGATCTAACATAATAGTGAGAGTCCAGTCCATAGTGGATCTAAAAATAATAGTGAGAGTCCAGTCCATAGTGGATCTAACATAATAGTGAGAGTCCAGTCCATAGTGGGTCTAGCATAATATTGTTAAAGTCCAGTCCATAATGGATCTAACATAACAGTGAGAGTCCAGTCCATAGTGGATCTAACATAATAGTGAGAGTCCAGTCCATAGTGGATCTAACATAATAGTGAGAGTCCAGTCCATAGTGGGTTTAGCATAATATTGTGAAAGTCCAGTCCATAGTGGATCTAACATAATAGTGAGAGTCCAGTCCATAGTGGATCTAACATAATAGTGAGAGTCCAGTCCATAGTGGGTCTAGCATAATATTGTGAAAGTCCAGTCCATAATGGATTTAACATAATAGTGAGAGTCCAGTCCATAGTGGATCTAACATAATAGTGAGAGTCCAGTCCATAGTGGATCTAACATCAAATCAAATCAAATCAACTTTATTTATAATAGTGAGAGTCCAGTCCATAGTGGGTTTAGCATAATATTGTGAAAGTCCAGTCCATAGTGGATCTATCATAATAGTGAGAGTCCAGTCCATAGTGGATCTAACATAATAGTGAGAGTCCAGTCCATAGTGGGTCTAGCCTAATATTGTGAAAGTCCAGTCCATAATGGATCTAACATAATAGTGAGAGTCCAGTCCATAGTGGATCTAACATAATAGTGAGAGTCCAGTCCATAGTGGATCTAACATAATAGTGAGAGTCCAGTCCATAGTGGATCTAACATAATAGTGAGAGTCCAGTCCATAGTGGATCTAACATAATAGTGAGAGTCCAGTCCATAGTGGATCAAACATAATAGTGAGAGTCCAGTCCATAGTGAGTCTAGCATAATATTGTGAAAGTCCAGTCCATAATGGATCTAACATAATAGTGACAGTCCAGTCCATAGTGGATCTAACATAATAGTGAGAGTCCAGTCCAATAGTGGATCTAACATAATAGTGAGAGTCCAGTCCATAGTGGATCTAACATAATAGTGAGAGTCCAGTCCATAGTGGGTCTAGCATAATATTGTGAAAGTCCAGTCCATAATGGATCTAACATAATAGTGAGAGTCCAGTCCATAGTGGATCTAACATAATAGTGAGAGTCCAGTCCATAATGGATCTAACATAATAGTGAGAGTCCAGTCCATAGTGGGTCTAGTATAATATTGTGAAAGTCCAGTCCATAATGGATCTAACATAATAGTGAGAGTCCAGTCCATAGTGGATCTAACATAATAGTGAGAGTCCAGTCCATAGTGGATCTAACATAATAGTGAGAGTCCAGTCCATAGTGGGTCTAGCATAATATTGTGAAAGTCCAGTCCATAATGGATCTAACATAATAGTGAGAGTCCAGTCCATAGTGGATCTAACATAATAGTGAGAGTCCAGTCCATAATGGATCTAACATAATAGTGAGAGTCCAGTCCATAGTGGATCTAACATAATAGTGAAAGTCCAGTCCATAGTGGATCTAACATAATAGTGAGAGTCCAGTCCATAGTGGATCTAAAAATAATAGTGAGAGTCCAGTCCATAGTGGATCTAACATAATAGTGAGAGTCCAGTCCATAGTGGGTCTAGCATAATATTGTTAAAGTCCAGTCCATAATGGATCTAACATAACAGTGAGAGTCCAGTCCATAGTGGATCTAACATAATAGTGAGAGTCCAGTCCATAGTGGATCTAACATAATAGTGAGAGTCCAGTCCATAGTGGGTTTAGCATAATATTGTGAAAGTCCAGTCCATAGTGGATCTAACATAATAGTGAGAGTCCAGTCCATAGTGGATCTAACATAATAGTGAGAGTCCAGTCCATAGTGGGTCTAGCATAATATTGTGAAAGTCCAGTCCATAATGGATTTAACATAATAGTGAGAGTCCAGTCCATAGTGGATCTAACATAATAGTGAGAGTCCAGTCCATAGTGGATCTAACATCAAATCAAATCAAATCAACTTTATTTATAATAGTGAGAGTCCAGTCCATAGTGGGTTTAGCATAATATTGTGAAAGTCCAGTCCATAGTGGATCTATCATAATAGTGAGAGTCCAGTCCATAGTGGATCTAACATAATAGTGAGAGTCCAGTCCATAGTGGGTCTAGCCTAATATTGTGAAAGTCCAGTCCATAATGGATCTAACATAATAGTGAGAGTCCAGTCCATAGTGGATCTAACATAATAGTGAGAGTCCAGTCCATAGTGGATCTAACATAATAGTGAGAGTCCAGTCCATAGTGGATCTAACATAATAGTGAGAGTCCAGTCCATAGTGGATCTAACATAATAGTGAGAGTCCAGTCCATAGTGGATCAAACATAATAGTGAGAGTCCAGTCCATAGTGAGTCTAGCATAATATTGTGAAAGTCCAGTCCATAATGGATCTAACATAATAGTGACAGTCCAGTCCATAGTGGATCTAACATAATAGTGAGAGTCCAGTCCAATAGTGGATCTAACATAATAGTGAGAGTCCAGTCCATAGTGGATCTAACATAATAGTGAGAGTCCAGTCCATAGTGGGTCTAGCATAATATTGTGAAAGTCCAGTCCATAATGGATCTAACATAATAGTGAGAGTCCAGTCCATAGTGGATCTAACATAATAGTGAGAGTCCAGTCCATAATGGATCTAACATAATAGTGAGAGTCCAGTCCATAGTGGGTCTAGTATAATATTGTGAAAGTCCAGTCCATAATGGATCTAACATAATAGTGAGAGTCCAGTCCATAGTGGATCTAACATAATAGTGAGAGTCCAGTCCATAGTGGATCTAACATAATAGTGAGAGTCCAGTCCATAGTGGGTCTAGCATAATATTGTGAAAGTCCAGTCCATAATGGATCTAACATAATAGTGAGAGTCCAGTCCATAGTGGATCTAACATAATAGTGAGAGTCCAGTCCATAATGGATCTAACATAATAGTGAGAGTCCAGTCCATAGTGGATCTAACATAATAGTGAAAGTCCAGTCCATAGTGGATCTAACATAATAGTGAGAGTCCAGTCCATAGTGGATCTAAAAATAATAGTGAGAGTCCAGTCCATAGTGGATCTAACATAATAGTGAGAGTCCAGTCCATAGTGGGTCTAGCATAATATTGTTAAAGTCCAGTCCATAATGGATCTAACATAACAGTGAGAGTCCAGTCCATAGTGGATCTAACATAATAGTGAGAGTCCAGTCCATAGTGGATCTAACATAATAGTGAGAGTCCAGTCCATAGTGGGTTTAGCATAATATTGTGAAAGTCCAGTCCATAGTGGATCTAACATAATAGTGAGAGTCCAGTCCATAGTGGATCTAACATAATAGTGAGAGTCCAGTCCATAGTGGGTCTAGCATAATATTGTGAAAGTCCAGTCCATAATGGATTTAACATAATAGTGAGAGTCCAGTCCATAGTGGATCTAACATAATAGTGAGAGTCCAGTCCATAGTGGATCTAACATAATAGTGAGAGTCCAGTCCATAGTGGGTTTAGCATAATATTGTGAAAGTCCAGTCCATAGTGGATCCATCATAATAGTGAGAGTCCAGTCCATAGTGGATCTAACATAATAGTGAGAGTCCAGTCCATAGTGGGTCTAGCCTAATATTGTGAAAGTCCAGTCCATAATGGATCTAACATAATAGTGAGAGTCCAGTCCATAGTGGATCTAACATAATAGTGAGAGTCCAGTCCATAGTGGATCTAACATAATAGTGAGAGTCCAGTCCATAGTGGATCAAACATAATAGTGAGAGTCCAGTCCATAGTGGATCTAACATAATAGTGAGAGTCCAGTCCATAGTGGGTCTAGCATAATATTGTGAAAGTCCAGTCCATAATGGATCTAACATAATAGTGAGAGTCCAGTCCATAGTGGATCTAACATAATAGTGAGAGTCCAGTCCGTAGTGGGTCTAGCATAATAGTGTGGGAGTCCAGTCCATAGTGGGGCCAGCAGGAGACCATCCCAAGCGGAGACGGGTCAGCAGCGCAGATATGTCCCCAACCGATGCACAGGCGAGCGGTCCACCCCGGGTCCCGACTCTGGACAGCCAGCACTTCATCCAAGGCATAGTATAGCATAGTAGCGTCATGTTCGTAGCGCAATCCAAGATAATTTCTCGATGCCGTCTGCTGTTTAAACATCAGCATAGTCATTAAAGACGTAAAATTGGACATCTGTGCCGTTATTACCGCGGACATCACTTAAAACAAGTTGTAAGTGTTAGAATAATTGTTTCTAAGTTATCACAAAAACCTTGTGTTACATTGAGTGCCCGGCGAGAAGTAAAAACATGTCTTTGAAACCTACCAAGAAGGCTTGTAAAACTCCACTGTGTGAGGGGGGAAGCACCATGAAGGTGTTTCTGTTTCTTTCATGTATTGTAATCAACAGAAAGATATTGTCTGACCCAAGAACTACAAAGCGGAGAGGAAGCAGGGCCTGACTCCTCTCCAGGCAATCTTTTACGAACCTCCTCTTGAACTCTTGTACGACCTGTTTTTTTGAACCGACCTTTTCTTTTGAACCGTTTTGTAATCAAAGGCGATGGCTGTTTACGACCCTCGTCCCTTTGGAAGCAGCTGTTGCCATGTGGTCAGGGAAGGTCCAAATAAAAGAAGGAGGCGTGCAATCTTTTGGCACAGCGTAAATGACACTGTTCAAGGGTACAGATGTACACGTTTCTCCTCACTGAGCAAAATTGAATTCTGTCTCTGTTTGATTCTTTGCTTCTTGTCCTGTTTAATAGATGTCATCAATGTTTGAACCTGACAGTAAGGATCCGCAGACGGCTAGTGTGACGTCATAGGTCAACCGGAAAAAGGAATTAAATACATGGCGTATGACCAATAGTCGCATGGACACTTGGACTTCACACATAGGTGTGAAAAAACAAACTATTTGAGAAATCAGACTAATTTAGTACATGGAAACATAGTGAACTGTCAGTCTTTTTAGGGGACATGCAGTCACGGATACTGACGGTGTCAGTCAATCGTCAGCAGAAGTTGCGTGTTTGTGTGTCTGATTGCGTTGTGTACCTAATGAAGGGTCTTTGGACTTTGCTCCGGGTGTTGTCGTCTTTGGTCAACGATCACTTCCCGTTTAGTCCGTGTCTGTCGGTCACGAGGATCGTTTCACCTCAGCTGCGCGGAGGTTCTCCCAGGTTTGAGCTGCAGACATTGGCAGGCGGATCAATCCATCAATAATTTGATCAATATTTATATGTCCATTCACATAGTAGAAACATCTGTTTATCCATTTACACAGTAGAAACATACTGTATGTCTGTCCATTGACATAGTATAAATATTTATGTTTTTTTACCTAGTAGAAACATCTGTCTGTCCATTGACTTAGTATACAAATCTGTCTGTCCATTCACGTGGTAGAAACATGTTTATCTATTTACACAGTAGAAACATTTGTATGTCCATTCACATAGTAAAAATACGTAGATGTCCATTCACATATTGGAAAGGTCTGTCTATCCGTTCACATGGTAGAAACATCTGTTTATCTATTTATACAGTAGAAACATATGTATGTCTTTGAACTTTGCTCCGGGTGTTGTTGTCTTTTGTCAACAATCACTTCCCGTTTAGTCTCAGTATTGGAAAGGTCTGTCTATCCGTTCACATGGTAGAAACATCTGTTTATCTATTTATACAGTAGAAACATATGTATGTCTTTGAACTTTGCTCCGGGTGTTGTTGTCTTTTGTCAACAATCACTTCCCGTTAAGTCTCAGTCTGCGTGTCTGCCGGTCACGAGGATGGTTTTAGCTGTAGACATTGGCAGGTGGATCAATCCATCAATAATTTCATCAATATTTGCTTGGGGCGTTATCAAAGAGAGAGAGAGAGAGAGAGAGAGACTTAAACTGTTGCTTAACCGCTGATCTACTCTTGGGACACATGACATGAAGTATTGGAAACCGTGATCTAGAACATGCTGGGAAGTGGAGTCTATCCATTCGCATAGACACATATCATGTAAATATCCGCCTATGCATTCGTATACACATGTACATAAGTAGACACCTGTCTGTCCATTCACATAGAAGAAACATCTCTCCGTCCGTCTATGCCAGGGGTCGGCAACCCAAAATGTTGAAAGAGCCATATTGGACCAAAAATACAAAAACAAATCTGTCTGGAGCCGCAAAAAATTAAAAGCCATATTACATACAGATAGTGTGTCATGAGATATAAATTGAATTAAGAGGACTTAAAGGAAACTAAAAGACCTCAAATATAGCTACAAATGAGGCATAATGATGCAATATGTACATATAGCTAGCCTAAATAGCATGTTAGCATCGATTAGCTTGCAGTCATGCAGTGACCAAATATGGTCACTCCACGCAAGTCAATAACATCAACAAAACTCACCTTTGTGCATTCACGCACAACGCTAAAAGTTTGGTGGACAGAATGAGACAGAAAAAGGAGAGGCATAAAACACGTCCTCGAAAGTCGGAGAAAGTTGTACATGTAAACAAACTACGGTGAGTTCAAGGGCCGCCAAAATTAGTAGGACAAAACGGCGCTCGCCAAATACTCGAATCAGTGAAGCATGTTTAATAGAGATGTTTTTTATGTTGATTTAATAAAAATAAAAAACGATACCGATAATAAAAAAAAAAACGATACCTATATTATCGGCCGATAAATGCTTTAAAATGTAATATCGGAAAATATCGGTATCGTTTTTTTTGTTATCGGTATCGTTTTTTGTTTTTTTTTATTAAATCAACATAAAAAACACAAGATACACTTGTCTATCCGTTCACATGGTAGAAACATCTGTTTATCTATCTATACAGTAGAAAAATATGTATGTCTTTGAACTTTGCTCCGGGTGTTGTTGTCTTTTGCCAACCCAAAAAAACCTCCCTCCCCCATTTACACTCATTCACACAAAAGGGTTGTTTCTTTCTGTTATCAATATTGTGGTTCCTACATTATATATCAATATATATCAATACAGTCTGCAAGGGATACAGTCCGTAAGCACACATGATTGTGCCTGCTGCTGGTCCACTAATAGTACTAACCTTTAACACTTAATTTTACTCATTTTCATGAATTACTAGTTTCTATGTAACTGTTTTTATATTGTTTTACTTTCTTTTTTATTCAAGAAAATGTTTTTAATTTATTTATCTTATTTTATAATATTTTAAAAAAAAAGTCCTTATCTTCACCATACCTGGTTGTCCAAATTAGGCGTAATAATGTGTTAATTCCACGACTGTATATATCGGTATCGGTAATTAAAGAGTTGGACAATATCGGAATATCGGCAAAAAGCCATTATCGGACATCCCTAATGTTTAATATAAACAGTGTGCTTTATAACAATTATGGAGGTTTGTGTCATGTTTGTCCTCCTACAGAAACCATATTAAAACAAAAAATATATTTTTTCCCCTTCATCTTTTTCCATTTTTCATACATTTTAGAAAAAGCTCCAGAGAGCCACTAGGGCGGCGCTAAAGAGCCGCATGCGGCTTTAGAGCCGCGGATTGCCGACCCCCGGTCTATGCAGTAGTAACATCTGTTTGTCCATTTATACAAACACATATAGTAAAAATTTGGCAGTCCGCCACATAGTTGAAAAGTCTGTCTGTCCATTCGTGTAGTTGAAACATATGTTTATCCGTTTACACGGTAGAAGCATATGTCTGTCCATTCGCATAGTAGAAAACATCTGTCGGTCCATTTACGTGGCTACGCATACTGTGAGCATCTGCTTGTCCATTCACATGGTAAAAACATCTGTCTGTCTGTCCATTTACACAGTAAAAAAAAAATCTGTTTGTCCTTTCACACAAACACCTATTTTAAATGCCTTAATGTCTAATGACATAACCACATATTGTAAACATCTGCCTGTCCATTCACATAGACACACCTAGTGTGAGCATCTGTCTGTCACACGGTAGAACCATCTGCCTGTCCATTTACATAGACGCGCATAATGCAAACATCTGTCTGTCCATTCACATGGACAAAACATCTGTCTGGCCGTTTATATGGTAGAAACATTTGTTTGTCCATTTATATAGTGAAAACCTCTGTCTGTCCAATTCACATAGTAAAAACATTTGTCTCTCCATTCGTATCGTTGAAACACATGTTTATCCATTTACACAGTAGAAGCATCTGTCTGTCCATTTCACATAGTAGAAACATCTGTCTGTCCATTCACATAGTAGAAACATCTGTTTATCCATTTACACAGTATAAACATATGTCTGTCCGTTCACATAGTCAAAATAGTTGTCTGTCCATTCACATAGTAGAATCACCTGTTTATCCATTTACACAGTAGAAACATCTGTCTGTCCAGTCCTATAGTAGAAACATCGGTTTGTCCATTTACACAGTAGAAACATCTGTCTGTCCATTCACAGTCAAAATATTTGTCTGTCAATTCACATAGTAGAAAGACTTGTTTATCCATTTACACAGTAGAAACATCCGTCTGTCCATTTACATAGTAAAAATATTTATACGTCCATTCACATAGTAGAAACATCTGTTTATCCATTTACACAGTAGATACATCTGTATGTCCATTGACATAGTATAAAGATCTGTCTGTCCATTCACATAGTAGAAACATGTTTATCTATTTACACAGTACAAACATTTGTATGGCCATTTACATAGTACAAATATGTATATGTCCATTCACATAATAGAAACATCTGTTTATCCATTTACACACGAGAGACATCTGTCTGTCCATTCACAGTCAAAATAGTTGTCTGTCAATTCACATAGTAGAAACACTTGTGTATCCATTTACACAGTAGGAACATCTGTCTGTCCATTGACATAGTATAAAGATCTGTCTGTCCATTCACATAGTAGAAACATGGTTATCTAATTACACAGTAGAAGCATTTGTATGTCTATTTACATAGTAAAAATATTTATATGTCCATTCACATAGTAGAAACATCTGTTTATCTATTTACACACTAGAGACACATGTCTGTCCATTCACAGTCAAAATAGTTGTCCGTCAATTCACATAGTAGAAACACTTGTTTATCCATTTACACAGTAGAAACATCTGTCTGTCCATTGACATAGGATAAAGATCTGTCTGTCCATTCACATAGTAGAAACATCTGTTTATCTATTTACACACTAGAGACATCTGTTTGTCCATTCACAGTCAAAATAGTTGTCTGTCAATTCACATAGTAGAAACACGTGTTTATCCATTTACACAGTAGAAACATCTGTCTGTCCATTGACATAGTATAAAGATCTGTCTGTCCATTCACATAGTAGAAACATGTTTATCTATTTACACAGTAGACACATTTGTATGTCTATTTACATAGTAAAAATATTTATATGTCCATTCACATAGTAGAAACATCTGTTTATCCATTTACACACTAGAGACATCTGTCTGTCCATTCACAGTCAAAATAGTTGTCTGTCAATTCACATAGTAGAAACACTTGTTTATCCATTTACACCGTAGGAACATCCGTGTGTCCATTTACATAGTAAAAATATCTAT
The DNA here is from genome assembly GCF_033978685.3 of Nerophis lumbriciformis. Lineage (NCBI taxonomy): Eukaryota > Metazoa > Chordata > Actinopteri > Syngnathiformes > Syngnathidae > Nerophis > Nerophis lumbriciformis. The sequence goes on along the minus strand of NC_084572.2, from coordinate 32,856,790 downwards.
ATGTCCATTCACATAGTAGAAACATCTGTTTATCCACTTACACAGTAGAAGCATCTGTATGTCCATTCACATCAACTCACTTGATACAAACATATGTCCGTCCACTCACACACGGTCTTTCCATTCTTGCAAGCACACTAAACAGCTCAAAAAACGGGGAATGATTTGATGTTATTTGGACAGGAATGTGGTGTTTCTAGCGCGGAGAACTACTTTTCCTTCCACCCGTCAGAGCCGCGCATGTCAAAAACGACACGTCGCGTGTTCCCGTTACCGCGGGTCTCAGACAGCGTGTTGTACATTGCCACTCGCTTCGCACACGCTCTTCTAATTTCCATGCCACTAAGTGGGTGGCTGCAGTGATTCCATGTGTCAGCGGGTGCATCCATCAGAGGGCACCTCGCTGTGCTGACAGCTGCCATTAAGGGGCGCAGGCCTCCCCCTCAGGTCCCTGAAGTGAACGCCTGCTTGAAAAACACTTAATCGCGTGTTGGTATAACCCAGGGCAAGATCCCCCTTTTTCCGTCTATCTCACCCCGCTCCAGCGCTGGACCGGGCATTGTCTTGAACCTTCCGGTCGCCATAGCAACACCTCATGGGAAGTTTCGGGGCTCGCGGCGACAATGCGGGTGCAAACAAAAGAAGTGATGTCTTGTGGGAAGAGATATGCTCGGGCTGCTGCCGGAGATTAGGATGCATATGAAGGAGGGGGAATTTGTGTCTACCAAAGCTGAATTTATACAACTGAATTTTTTTTTTTTTTTACATCAAATTATGCTGACAATTTCATTGAAAAAAAAAAAATTCCAGAGTTTTAAAATTCTGTGAAAATTCTGTGTTTTAAAATTCAATGTATAAAAATTCAAAAAAATCAGTGCAATAAATTCAGTTTAATAAATTAATTGTATAAAAATTCAGTGTATGGAAAATGATGTGTAATAAATTCCGTGTATAAAAATTCTGTGTAAAAAAAAATGTGTATAAAAATACAATGCAGGTTTGAACCATTGCTATTAGAGAAGTCCGATAATGGCTTTTTTGCCAATATCCCGATATTGTCCAACTCTTAATTACCGATACCGATATCAACCGATACCGATATATACAGTCGTGGAATTAACACATTATTATGCCTAATTTTGTTGTGATGCCCCGCTGGATGCATTAAACAATGTAACAAGCAGGGGGTGTATATTGTAGCGTCCCGGAAGAGTTAGTGCTGCAAGGGGTTCTGGGTATTTGTTCTGTTGTGTTTATGTTGTGTTACGGTGCGGATGTTCTCCCGAAATGTGTTTGTCATTCCTGTTTGGTGTGGGTTCACAGTGTGGCGCACATTTGTAACAGTGTTGAAGTTGTTTATACGGCCACCCTCAGTGTGACCTGTATGGCTGTTGACCAAGTATGCCTTGCAATCACTTGTGTGTGTGAAAAGCCGTAGATATTATGTGACTGGGGCGCTCTGTACTTCTCCCTACGTCCATGTACACAGCGGCGTTTTTAAAAAGTCATACATTTTACTTTCAGAAACCGATACCGATAATTTCCGATATTACATTTTAAAGCCAGTAATTATGATTCTATGAAGAAGAAAAAATGGTATTGGTTTTATTACTCAATTGATTGTAAGGCTTAGAGAGTAGGGAAGGTATTCATATGGCCCCATTCCTGGGTGGATTTTACGTGGAAACGAAGGGGCGGGGTTAATCATTTTTAAATGCAGTGTGCTGAAAATGATGGAAAGCGCCACTCTGCAAAGCAACTGACACTGTGGTCAAAGTTGGAATTGCCAGAAAACACATTGTAAGATATTCAACACAGTACTGGGCAGCACGGTGGAACAGGGGTTAGTGATGCCCCGCTGGATGCATTAAACAATGTAACAAGGTTTTCCAAAATAAATCAACTCAAGTTATGGAAAAAAAGTGCCAACATGGCACTGCCATATTTATTGTTGAAGTCACAAAGTGCATCATTTTTTTTTAAATGCCTCAAAACAGCAGCTTGGAATTTGGGACATGCTCTCCCTGAGATAATCCTGATACCCACTACAACTATGGGAAGTACTATATTTTGACCTTCACAGAGTGCATTATTTTTATTTATTTTTTAAACATGCCTCAAAACAACAGCTACAAAAACAATGAAAGCCCACAGCTTCAGTCCAGAGTATACTAGAGTCATAAAGTAAACAATAACATAGTCCTCCTTTAGTGCAAGACTGCCTGGCATACTGTATAACAGGAAATTATAAACTGGGCTCAATCTGAACAGCCGATATGGGCATCTACATCAACTATATGATTTGTCTGAGAAGCTGGACAGGACAAAAACAAAAAGAAATTAAAAATAAATAAATAAAAAATTACTTTTTGAAACCGATACCGATAATTTCCGATATTACATTTTAAAGCATTTATCGGCCGATATTATCGGACATCTCTAATTGCTATAGTTTGAAAATATCCAGCAAGCCGCGTTGAAATGTTAGTCATGTTGTATTATGCCCAGGTAGCCCAGTTAAGTGCTTTTTTTTATGCTGTTTTGCAAGACCCGTGTCACGTGACTTCAAACTTTACACCTCATTGACTGATTCTGAGACAGGATCGATTGAGTCAGTTTTAATTTAGCGGTGCAGCGAAATTTTCTACACTGAATTTTTCAGCACTGAATTTTTTTTAGACCTAATTTTTTATACACTGAATTTTTCAGCTCTGATTTTTTTTCCACTAAATTTTTATATGCAGATTTTTCAGTGAATGTTTGAACACTGATTATTTATACACTGAATTTTGATACACTGATACACTGAATATTTACACAGTGACATTTTTTATACATTAATTATTTTTAAACTGAATTTTTTACCCTGATTTTTATACACTGAATTTTTATACATTATTTGTACACTGAAATTTTCAGCAATTAATTTTTTTTTACTTAATTTTTATACACTGAATTTTTATACACTGCAATTTTCAGCTCTGAATTATTTTCCACTAAATTTTTATATGCTGATTTTTTTTTTTAGACCAAATTTTTCAGCACTGAATTTTTGAAGACTGATTTTTATACACTGCATTTTGGTACGCTGTATTTTTTATAAACTGATTTTTCCACTAAACTTTTATATGCTGATTTTTTTTTACACTGAATATTTCAGCACTGAATTTTTAAACACTGATTATTTATACAGTGAATTTTTTATACAGTGAATTTTTTTATACATTATCTATTTTTACACTTATTTTTATACACTGATTTTTGGTATACTGAATTTTTATAGAGTGAATTTTTTCATACATTATTTATTTTTGTACAGATTTTTTTTTTTACACTGATTTTTACACACTAAATTTTGGTTCACTGAATTTTTCAGCTCTGAATTTTTTTCCCACCAAACTTTTATATGCAGATTTTTTTTTACACTGAATTTTTCAACACTGAATTTTTGAACACTGTTTATTTATGCACTGAATTTTAGTACACTGAATTTTTTTATACACTGATACACTGCATTTTTTTATACATTAATTATTTTTACACTGAATTTTTTACCCTGATTTTTGGTACACTGAATTTTTTATACACTGATACACTGCATTTTTATACAGCAATGTTTTTATACATTATTTGTACACTGAATTTTTTATCCTGATTTTTATACACTGAATTTTGGTACACTGAATATTTTAGACACTGATACACTGAATTTTTATACACTAAATTTTTTAATACATTAATTATTTTTAAACTGTTTTTTTTTTTTACACTGATTTTTATACATTAAATTTTGGTACATTAAATTTTTTATACACTGAATTTTTCAGCTCTGAATTTTTTTCCACCAAACTTTTATATGCAGATTTTTTTTTTTACACTGAATTTTTTATAAACTGATACACTGCATTTTTGTACAGCAATGTTTTTATACATTATTTGTACACTGAATTTTTTATCCTGATTTTTATACACTGAATTTTGTAGACACTGATACACTGAATTTTTTATACACTGATTTTTTTTATACATTCATTATTTTTAAACTGATTTTTTTTTACACTGATTTTTATACACTAAATTTTGGTACATTGATTTTTTTATACACTGAATTTTTCAGCTCTGAATGTTTTTCCACCAAACTTTTATATGCAGATTTTTTTTTTACACTGAATTTTTAACACTGTTTATTTATGCACTGACTGTTTTCGACACTGACACACTGAATTTTTATACAGCAAATTTTTTATACATTCACTATTTTTACACTGAATTTTTTTACCCTGATTTTTGGTACACTGAATTTTTTATACACTGATACACTGCATTTTTGTACAGCAATTGTTTATACATTATTTGTACACTGAATTTTTTACCCTGATTTTTATAAACTGAATTTTGGTACACTGAATTTTTTTATACATTAATTATTTTTACACTGATTTTTATACACAAAATTTTGGTACATTGAATTTTTGATACACTGAATTTTTTTATACACTGAATTTTTCAGCCTTCAATTTTTTTCCACCAAACTTTTTATATGCAGATTTTTTTTTTGCACCGAATTTTTCAGCACTGAATTTTTGAATACTGTTTATTAATGAACTGAATTTTAGTACACTGAATGTTTTCTACACTGATACACAGAATTTTTAAACAGCAAATTTGTTATACATTAATTATTTTTACACTGAAATTTTTACCCTGATTTTTGGTACAATGCATTTTTATACAGCAAATTTTTTATACATTATTTGTACACTGAATTTTTTTACCCTGATTTTTATACACTGAATCTTAATACATTGAATTTTAAAACACTGCTTTTTTTTCAATGAAATTGTCAGCATAATTTGACGTAAAAAAAAGTCAGTTTATATAAACTCAGTGTCAAAAAAAACTTTCATAATAAGGACACAAATGAACTAACCTCCATACATAGCGTGTGTATATGTGTACATTGACCTAATTCTACGACGCATTAATATTTGGGGATGTATCCGTCGGCTCACGGGTGTACCTAATGTTGTGGCCTATGGCTACACGTTGGCATGATCACAGACCAAATAGCATCATTTTTGCTGAAGACGTAATTGAACTCAACTCCCCACGAGCATGTCTTATAATGAAGTTCCTTGAATCCTTATTTCCATAATCATGGCCTCTCGCTCTGTAGTCAAGGTTCAAAGCAGCGCATTCTGCCTCAATAGGTTGTTACATTATGTTCCATGCAAAGCATCAATTATCTGTCATCACGGTCAGGGGTGTGTGTGTGTGTGTGTGTGTGTGTGTGTGTGTATTTGTGTGCAGCGTTACTGTGATTAACAGTGGCTCAGTAAACAAAGCCTCGCTGGCGCTCACAGCGAGGCTTTGTTTTTGTTTTGATTGCGGCATGCGAGTGATGATTAGCACGTTAATGTTCCAGCCAGCTGACCAAAGTGTTTGGACAACAAAGGCGATGATTTGACTGTTTAAAAGGGCTGTTTGAGGCGTAGAGGGCGCAAACTTTCCAAAGTCTTGTAAAGCATCATACCCCGCGGTTGCCTGTGGCGGCCTTTAAAGCATACTTGCCAACCTTGAGACCTCCGATTTCGGGAGGTGGGGGGCGTGGTTGGGGGCGTGGCTAAGAGGGGAGGAGTATATTTACAGCTAGAATTCACCAAGTCAAGTATTTCATTTATATATATATGTATATATATATACATAAAATAAATACTTGAATTTCAGTGTTTATTTATTTACACATATACACACACACATAACACTCATCTACTCATTGTTGAGTTAAGGGTTGAATTGTCCATCCTTGTTCTATTCTCTGTCACTATTTTTCTAACCATGCTGAACACCCTTTCGCAGGTACCCAGAAAGGTTTCGAGTACCACCAAAAAAATGGAATCTCTGAAGACAGTATAAAAATCTGTGTTAAAGGTGTACAAATACTGTTTGTATAATAAGCATGTTATTGTTTACAAATGAGGGTTAAGAGTTCAGTACTAAAAAAAAAAAAAAAAAGAATGTGGCTTAAGTACAGTTTTTTAATTGAGCTGCTGCATTTTTTGGTTGGGTTGTGTACATTTCTAAAAAGGGGAGGAATGTAATAGAGTGATCTATGTTTGTCTGTTGCCATCTCCTGGTGAATGTTGGCTATAGGTACTGGTACATTATTTGTACACTGAATTTTTTACCCTGATTTTTATACACTGAATTTTGGTACACTGAATTTTGTAGACACTGATACACTGAATTTTTTTTATACATTAATTATTTTTAAACTGATTTTTATACACTAAATTTTGGTACATTCAATTTTTTATACACTGAATTTTTTTATACACTGAATTTTTCAGCTCTGAATTTTTTTCCACCAAACTTTTATATGCAGATTTTTTTTTTTTACACTGAATTTTTAACACTGTTTATTTATGCACTGACTGCTCTGAATTTTAATTGAGCTGCTGCATTTTTTTGGTTGGGTTGTTTATTTATTTTGAGTAACTTCTACATTTCTAAAAAGGGGAGGAATGTAATAGAGTGATCTATGTTTGTCTGTTGCCATCTTTTGGTGAATGTTGGCTATAGCGTACTGGGGTTACTTTTTGGTTGGCCAACGATTTACGTGGTGTTGCGCACCTGACGTCAAGTGTGTGAGTCTGTTCTGAAGTCTACAGTAAAGCGACGTACTTCATCACCTCGCCTGGTTATTGCCTCCAACTCAATGTATTACAACAACATTGCTGTTTACGGCAGACAAACTGCTTTACGGTAGAATAAAACATGACTGCTGTTGTTGTGTGTTGTTACCGCTTTAATGAAACTGCCTAACAATAAACCCACATAAGAAACCAAGAACTCGCCCTCGATCATTCTACAGTTATAACGTGATTGGGCAAGCACGCTGTTTATATTGTGGGAAAGCGGACGTGAATTCAGGCTGTTAACACGTCACTCAGGTCCGCATGGAGCTGGAGGGGGCGTGGCTTCCAGCTCCGCCTGAATTTCGGGAGATTTTCGGGAGAAAATTTGTCCCGGGAGGTTTTCGGGAGAGGCGCTGAATTTCGGGAGTCTCGCGGAAAATCCGGGAGGGTTGGCAAGTATGCTTTAAAGTGGCAGTAGTTGCCTCTATATTGAAGGTATTACTATATATATCTGATGTACGACACCGAAAGACTTACAAAGTGTGCGAATAAATAGATATGATCAAAATAGCATCAATCTCAAGGACATTCCCGAGCCATTTTGACAGAAAATGAGGAAGCCAGTCACGTGGTCCGTGACGCAGAGGAGGAACCACAGATCCCTTCCCTGTCAACAACAATTAGACTGAGACAAACTTTAATGCTAATCAAGCAGACTTTGTGAGAGCCAACGACGATTACCATATTTTTCAGAGTATAAGTCGCACCGGAGTATAAGCCGCACCTGCCGAAAATGCATAATAAAGAAGGAAAAAAACATATATAAATCGCACTGGAGCCCGGCCAAACTATGAAAAAAACTGCGACTTATAGTCAGAAAAATACGGTACTTTTGCAAAAAAAAACTTAAATTTTTGAGCCAGAACACAGAGAGGATGAGCAATAAGTTTAAAAAGCCGAGTGATGGATGCAGTTTTAATGTGACACTAAAGCATTAGCAGCATTGCTAGGTGCTAATCATACAAACTAACCATAATAAAAACGTGATAAGACTGCGTGGGTTCCCTCCGGGTACTCCGGCTGCCTCCCGCCTCCAAAGACATGCACCTGGGGATAGGTTGATTGGCAACACTAAATTGGCCCTAGTGTGTGAATGTTGTCTGTCTATCTATGTTGGCCCTGCGATGAGGTGGCGACTTGTCCAGAGTGTACGCCGCCTTCCGCTCCAGCACCCCCCGCGACCCCATACGGGACAGCACGCAGAGAGTTTCATGGAATGGGTTTCCATGGCCGAGCAGCTGCATCTAAGCCATACATCACCAAGTCCAATGCCAAGTGTGGGATGCAGTGGTGTAAAGCACGTCGCCACTGGACTCTAGAGCAGTGGAGACGCCTTCTCTGGACTGATGAATCACGCTTTTCCATCTGGCAATCTGATGGACCAGTCTGGGTTTGGAGGTTGCCAGGAAAACGGTACATTTCGAACTGCATTGGGCTGTGTGTGAAATTTGGTGGAGGAGGAATTATGTGTGGGGTTGTTTCTCAGGAGTTGGGCTTGGCCCCTTAGTTCCAGTGAAATAAACTTTTAATGCTCCAGGATACCAAAATATTTTGGACAATTCCACGCTCCCAACCTTGTGGGATCAGTTTGGAGCGGGCCCCTTCCTCTTCTAAAAAGGTCTATAAAGACTAAAGTCTAGTGCGGATGAACTTGACTGGCCTGCACAGAGTCCTGACCTGAACCCGAGAGCCAGGCCTTCTCGACCGACATCACCGATGCGCTTTCGGAAGAATGGTGGACAATTCCTATAAACACACTCTGCAACCTTGTGGACAGCCTTCCCAGAAGAGTTGAAGCTGTAATAGCTGCAAAAGGTGGACCGACATCATATTGAACCCTATGGCATACTTGCCAACCTTGAGACCTCCGATTTCGGGAGGTGGGGGGGTGGGGGGCGTGGTCGGGGGTGGGACGGGGGCTTGGTTGAGGGTGGGGGCGTGGTTAAGAGGGGAGGAGTATATTGACAGCTAGAATTACCAAGTCAAGTATTTCATACATACATACATACATACATACATACATACATACATACATACATACATACATATACATACATACATACATATATATACATACATACATACATACATACATACATACATACATACATACATATATATATATATATATATATATATATATCTATATATATATATATATATATATATACACATATATATATCTACATCCTGAAAATATGCAAACAAAACTGTGTTTAGATAATTGATACTTCAAACTTGCATAAATAAATATTAAGGAATATAACATAACTTGGCTTCTGAGAGCTTCAAAATGTAATGAATAAAATGCTAAAGTTGTTGATAAACAAGCAATTATTTTAATAATTAAATATGGTCATTTTAATTAATTATTATGATCATTTAAAATTAATTATTTCCAATATGTTTATTTTAATGTATAATTCTATGGCTGGATGTAATAAGGAGTCAGAAAAAATACAAATAAAAATACAATTAATTTTGAAGTTTTTAGCAAAATATAGTAAAAATGTATTTAGTTTTGTTTTTTTTTATTAATAAATATATTTATTTTAAGGTAAGATAAACATAATAATACAATTTATCTCTAGTCTGGATGATCTAGTTCTTGTCACCCTGTTGTCCTCCCGTCATAAAAAAAGGCTGTCCTCACTCAGGTCCGCATGGAGCTGGAGGGGGCGTGGCCTCCAGCTCCGGCTGAAAATCGGGAGATTTTCGGGAGAATATTTGTCCCGGGAGGTTTTCGGGAGAGGTGCTGAATTTCGGGAGTCTCCCGGAAAATTCGGGAGGGTTGGCAAGTATGCCCTATGGGTTAGGAATGGGATGGCACTTCAAGCTCATATGTGAGTCAAGGCAGGTGGCCAAATACTAATAGAGAGAGAGAGAGAGAGAGAGAGAGAGAGAGAGAGAGAGAGAGAGAGAGAGAGAGAGAGAGAGAGAGAGAGAGAGAGAGAGCTCTCATACACAAACACACACACACAGTTTTAAATGTTTTTAAAATAGGGCTGGCCGATAAAACGATATCAATATATATATTGCGATAGACACGTAATCAGTATTACTAAAAAAAATGCGCTCAATAAAACTTTCTTCTTTGTCAGAAGAAAACGGAAGCATGGAAGCAAGGTTGGTTGCATGCACAAAGACACTCGCTCTCTGGTAACCGAGCGACGCAGGAAGTGATCACTGATCAGTGGGAGTGACGCGCTAACAGCCAATCAGGTGACAGCATCAACTATTAAGTTCGGTTGTGTGGCGGTTGATTCTTTGCATGGAGTGAGAAGAGAATTCTATTCTATTCTGTGTTGTATGTGTTTTATGTTGCACGATTGCGCCAAGTAAAATTCCTAGTTTGTGAACTCGTTCTCAAACAATGGCGATAAAAACTCTTCTGATTCTGAGAAAGTCAAAATGAAGAAATTGTGGATAAAAGAGGAAAAGTCACCCGGCACTTTTTTTTTATTTTTTTATTTTTTTTAAAGGGACCAATGTTAGACCAATGTGATCTGTAAATGATGCAAGGCGCTCGTCCCCACCTTAACCGCGCTCACCCTTTAGAGCACAGCTTTAAGTTCCTGGCACTAAACCTGCAGAAAATGGTTCTTCTCTATGTTTACATTTTCACACTTTGCACTCTTTTCTTGCACTTTATTAAGCATTTCTTACATATTCTTTATTTTTTTTACCTTAATTTTAAGAGTTCATTGTTGAGTGTTCAATGTGATTTTTGCAATTTGGTTGACATTGTTTGAGGGTTTTCCATGCTTGTGTTGACATTTCCTGTCCTTGATAGCTGAGGGGATTATAATCAGAGGAAGGTTACATTTTAAATTAAAAAAAAATTACATTTAATAGATTTTTTCCCCCGTAGGTCATAAAAAAATATCAATAATTATGGATATTGACCGATACAGTATAATACACTTATATCGTGATACAGTTTATATATATGAATAACAGTGACGTGCAGTCAGTAGAGGCAGAAAAAAAATGTAAAAAGAAAAACAATTTATTAAATTGTTATATGTATCCAGTGATTATACTATAAAGTTATTTTCCATTTAACTTCAACAGTTTTAGATTATTTTTATTCAAAATCGCTGAATTTTCACATTTGCCGTTCAAATACTGAGAAGAGACGGTGCGGTGATCAGCAGCCAGTTGAGGCACGTCACTCAGTGCCTCAACATGGATTGCGCAATGACTCGGCTAACTGCTGGCCTGCTGTGCAGTGAGACCGTATTGCTATATGAACTATATTATACATTTCCATAGTTTAGTTAGCTGAGGTATATAATGTACAGTGTATTTTGTCAACAACTGTATGTGTGTAAAGTATTTCTTGTGCTGAGCGATCATAAAACTGCTGCGAAGACGCACTGGCTGAGGCTCGCGTAATCCCGCCTCCTGGTGCCGGTTAATGCACCCCCTGACTGGAGCGCCACACCAACCAAAGCCCACACCCAAACCCTCCACGTGCAAGACCGAATCCACCCCAAAAAAGTCACTTAACAAAAAGCCAAAATGTGCAAAAACAACATTGCTCGCGCCGGAGGAGCCGTGAACGACAGCAGGGACACAACATTAGGTACACCTGCAGACTGCAGCACGGATTTCATATTTCATTCATTCACAACTCCTCCAACACGAATATTATTGTTTTGGCACTTTTTGGCTTCTTATTGAGCTGCTGCATTTTTACACTGAATTTTTAACACTGTTTATTTATGCACTGACTGTTTTCTACACTGATACACTGAATTTTTATACAGCAAATTTTTTATACATTCACTATTTTTACACTGAATCTTTTACCCTGATTTTTGGTACACTGAATTTTTTATAAACTGATACACTGCATTTTTGTACAGCAATGTTTTTATACATTATTTGTACACTGATTTTTTTATCCTGATTTTTATACACTGAATTTTGTAGACACTGATACACTGAATTTTTATACACTGATTTTTTTTATACATTAATTATTTTTAAACTGATTTTTTTTTACACTGATTTTTATACACTAAATTTTGGTACATTGATTTTTTTTATACACTGAATTTTTTTATACACTGAATTTTTCAGCTCTGAATGTTTTTCCACCAAACTTTTATATGCAGATTTTTTTTTTTTTACACTGAATTTTTAACACTGTTTATTTATGCACTGACTGTTTTCTACACTGACACACTGAATTTTTATACAGCAAATTTTTTATACATTCACTATTTTTACACTGATTTTTTTACCCTGATTTTTGGAACACTGAATTTTTTATAAACTGATACACTGCATTTTTGTACAGCAATGTTTTTATACATTATTTGTACACTGAATTTTTTATCCTGATTTTTATACACTGAATTTTGGTACACTGAATTTTGTAGACACTGATACACTGAATTTTTTGGTTGTTTATTTCTTTTGAGTAACTTACTTCTACATTTCTAAAAGGGGAGGAATGTAATGGAGTGATCTATGTTTGTCTGTTGCCATCTCCTGGTTAATGTTGGCTATAGAATAAGTGTTTGATGAGCATTCCTCAACTTTCTCAGTCTTTTTTTGCCACTTGTGCCAGCTTTTTTGAAACATGTTACAGGCATCAAATTCCAAAAGAGCTAATGTTTGTAAAAAAAATAACAACGTTTTCCAGTTTGAACGTTAAGTATCTTGTCTTTGCAGTCTATTCAATTGAATATAGGTTGAAAAGGATTTGCAAATCATTGTATTTTGTTTTTATGTACAATTTACACAACGTGCCAACTTTGCATTTTTTTTAGAAAAATATTTGTATTGTTTTTTTAATGTACAAACTTCAGCTGCCCTGATGTCTTCTTTTAGTAAATGGCGGCATCTGTTTAAAACCTGTCAAAAACAACAAACGACTTCATGAAGCCACTTTTTTGCTCATATTCCAACAATGCTATGAATATAAATGAAAATACCTCAAGTTGAGTGATTTTCTCAGGTGAGATTTAAAAAGAGATTGATTCACAACAGCTCATAATAAATTGCGTATGTTTGTAATGCCTTGGCAGCGCTAGTAGAAATGCATGAAAGACAAGAGCAGGGTTAAAGGTGTTGATAAAGAAAAAAACATATCTTTTCATATTCTGTTCACTCTCCTGCCCTCAGGCAGGCGCTTGAAGTGCCTGAGGACTAAACTGGCAGCCTTAGAAGCTGCTTTTTACCCCAGAGCTGTCTCCATTTCCAACACTGACCCCTGCAGATGTGTATGTTTGGAAGACAATAACGTATATTGTGTATTCATAACTACTCACGCACTATAATTTACGCTGAATATTTATATAACTTGTGTATATTTGTATGTACGCATTAACATTTACATCTAGCTTGTTCATTTAACATTACTTCAATTATTTATATATAAAGATTGCATACATTTATTTGTACGACAACAAACTGAAGGGAGACAAATCAACCCCAAGGGTAAAAGTCAGTGGAACCAAAGGCACTCTTATTTCATTATTGTATGTTTTATACATGTATTATGGTAGGTATGTGTGTACATTTTGAAATTTACTTGGTTTACATGAAAGCAGTAATATCAAACGGGTCTCGTAAATAAGATTCCAGTGATATGAGCAGTGACGTGCGGTGAGGTTAATGGCTGGTGAGGCACTGACTTCATCACAGTCAGATTTACAAACATATGAACCCTAAAGGGTATCTTATTCACCATTTGATTGGCAGCAGTTAACGGGTAATGTTTAAAAGCTCATACCAGCATTCTTCCCTGCTTGGCACTCAGCATCAAGGGTTGGAATTGGGGGTTAAATCACCAAAATTGATTCCCGGGCGCGGCGCCGCTGCTGCCCACTGCTCCCCTCACCTCCCAGGGGGTGAACAAGGGGATGGGTCAAATGCAGAGGACAAATTTCATTACACCTAGTGTGTGTGTTTGACAATCATTGGTACTTTAACTTAACTTTAACTTTACACATACAAACTGTAGCACACAAAAAAGCACATTTAATAAAAAAAACGTTATTATGGTCTTACCTTTACTTATAAAATAAATCCATGAGCCGCTATTGTGCTGGATTAATGCAATCCCTGACGAGAGTGTTATATCAACTAAAGCCCTCACTTAAACTTTCCACGTGCAAGATTGAATCTACTTAAAAAAGTGTAACCGAGGGTTTATAAATGTCGCCTATACTGTATGAAACTACAAAATAAAAAACACGGAGGCTCCAGTTTACACAAGGACCACTTTATTTACCTTCTTTCAAAAACTTCCGCTCCACTCCAACGTGTCGTCACTTCCGCTCTTAGCGCCTTCAAAATAAGAGCTCAAGGTATATACTGTATAACAGCGCATAACAGGAACTTAACATCACAAAGAGGAAAGCCCATAAAAATAGGTTACAAAAGTTATTTAATAAGAAGCCAAAAAGTGCAAAAACAATAATGTTCGTGTTGGAGGAGTTGTGAATTAGGTACACCTGCAGTCTGCAGGTGTACCTAATGTTGTGGCCCTGCAGTCATTCACAACTCCTCCAACACGAACATTATTGTTTTTGCACTTTTTGGCTTCTTATGAAATAACTTTTTTAAATAGATTCAATCTTGCACGTGGAAAGTTTAAGTGTGGGCTTTAGTTGATATAACACTCCCGTCAGGGGTTGCCGTGCATTCTACGGCGGGGGTGCAGGAGGCGAGCCTCAGCCAGTGCGTCTTTTGCAGCCGTTTTATGATCGCTCAGCACAAGAAATACGTTACACACATACAGTTGTTGACAAAATACACTGTACATTATATACCTCAGCTAACTAAACTATGGAAATGTATAATATAATTCATATAGCAATACGGTCTCACTGCACAGCAGACCAGCAGTTAGCCGAGTCCGCAATCCATGGTGAGGCACTGAGTGACGTGCCTCAACTGGCTGCTGATCACCGCACCGTCTCTTCTCAGTATTTGAACGGCAAATATGAAAATTCAGCGAATATAAATAAAAATCATCTAAAACGGGTGAAGTTAAATGGAAAATAACTTTATAGTATAATCACTGGATACCTATAACAATTTAATTAAAAAAAATATATTTTTAAATTTTTTTTCTTTCCATGATGGAAAGCACATCACTGATATATATATATATATATGTATTAGAGATGCGCGGTTTGCGGGCACAACCGCGGAGTCCGCGGATTATCCGCGGATCGGGCGGATGAAATTTAAAAAAATTAGATTTTATCCGCGGGTCGGGTCGGGTCGGGTCGGGCGGTTGAAATAAAAAAAAATTAGATTTTAAATAGATTCAGGCGGGTGGCAGTTAAACCAATTCGCAAATATATATACATAGTTAAATGTTGTTACCCACATACGAAAAACGAGCAGGCACCTGCAGCATATGCCACAACAGAAGAAAAAAAAAAAAAGAGATGGACACTTTTATGGAGCGGAGAAGGCCCCCGACGCCTCGCCGGGGTCCGGGACCGAGGCCCCTTCCCCCGAGAGGGCCCCACCGGGAGCCGTAGCTGAGGCGATCCGCGAGAAGGGCCCGACGCACGTCCAGGGTCACCACCGCGCCCACCGCACCGACACCCCGCCTCGGCCGGCGTCACGCGCAGCAGGTAAGCAGCTTACCTGCCCGCCACCCCCGTGGCCGGGGGCTCGTAACAGGGGTCACTCCGCGCGCTCCGCGCGCTCCGCCCGTGCAGCTTACCTGCCCGCCACCCCTGTTGCCGGGGGCGCGTAACAGGGGTCACTCCGCGCGCAGTGCGCTCACGAAAGGGGTGGGGCTCACCCTGGTTGATATAGACAGCAGGACGGTGGCCATGGACGTCGGAACCCGCTAAGGAGTGTGTAACAACCCACCTGCCGAATCAACTAGCCCTGAAAATGGATGGCGCTGGAGCGTCGGGCCCATACCCGGCCGTCGCCGGCAGCGAGACGCGCTTGGAGGTGCGCTCAGCGCGGCTCCCATATGATTGCGCACTGGTGTGCGTCTGGGTCGTGACAGCGTGGCACGCGAATGTCTGTGCTGCATTGGATCAGTCTCCTTTCTTTAACAGGCAAAAGCTTTATAACCTCACTAATGCCTTGCATCGTCTATATTAGATATATAACAACGGGCGGGTGCGGGCGGATGGCGGGCGGGTGCGGTTCTGATCAAATGTTACATCGGGTGGATGGCGGATGGTTGACGACTTTCTGATGCGGTTGCGGATGAAATAATTGCCTATCCGCGCATCTCTAATATGTATATATATATATATATATATATATTTTTTTTTTTTTTTAAACAGCTTCTTTACTGACATCTTGAGGTGAAACATATAATTGCAGGCCACATTATTAGGCACACAGTCTAATTCGATTGTTCAGGTATTTTAACTTGATGAATGAATGACTATTATTTACAAACTTCCCCGCAAGGTGGAGTTACCACACACACACACACACACACACACACACACACACACACACACACACACACACACACACACACACACACACACACACACACACACACACACACACACACACACACACACACACACACACACACACACACAAAAAACAGTGGGATACATTGTGGTACCAACAAGCATTTCCACGACTATTTCTACGTTGCTATTGTGGATTCAGTGTTTAATCAATGTATTACTACAATTATTTAGCATCAATAAATATTTATTCTGCGTTTCTTTATGCATTATAATACGGGTTTTTTTTCCCATCCTGTATTGTTTTCCACTTGTTTTTGGTGTATTTACTCTATTAAAACATTGATTGATTTTTGTTTTCCTTCATAACTATGTTGTTTATTTGTTGTTATATTACTATTACATCAGGGTTTCTGCAGGCTAATTTAATGCCCATGTCCTACTGCACCTAAAACCATATAACTGTCTATATTTGGACAAAACAATAACAATGTTGAATAGTTGAAAAGGTTACATTGTATGTGGCCAAATTAAGCACTAATGTAATCATAAAAGACAATAATAGCCCTTTTAAAAATGCAATAAACATTTTTCATGACTGCATTATTGTTTACCATTGTAATTGGACAATACATAACTTAATATGCTAAATAACTAAACAAACATGGAAATACAATGGACTCTCAATCTCTTAGCAAAAATTGCACTAATAAAAAGTGCAGTTTTTGCCCCTATTGGTTTGCTTTGTAGCCTCTTTTGTTGTCAGTTGCAATTGTAAGACATTTCTTATGCCTTCAGACAACCTATTTAATGATTTTCAATCCCATTTAAGGCCTTAATTTTCAGCGAAATCCATGTAAGTACTTTTAATGCTTTTTAATGAAATCCCGTACATACACTAAAGCAGTGGTTCTCAACCTTTTTTCACTAAGCACCACCTCCGAAAACACTTGGCTCTCCAAGTACCACCATTAAAAATATGGTAGCATAGTAGGCCTAAAAAACAAGTACATTTAATTTTTTTTTTTTTGGCCACTGTCACATTACACCCAGTTTGCACATTTAAAAATATTTCTAAATAAAACACTAATCTTTGGCGCACCACTAGATGGAGCTTAGTGGTACCCGTACAACAGTACTACTTTTAATACGTTAACTATATTCCAAATAAAGTAATGCGTTACTAGGAGCATATTATTATGTTCAAATTCATTTAAAAAAATGTTTTGTTTACCTTGCAGACTTTTTGGACGTTGGCCGATGTGACCTCTGACCCCTCATGGAGCTGATCCAGGCGACCCAGGACGCCTCGCTGCTTCAACATGTCGAGCCCACGGCCACCTGGAGCGTCCACTCCCACTTCCT
>NC_084572.2:32819302-32836802 GCF_033978685.3 Nerophis lumbriciformis | reverse complement strand
CCAAGTGTAGGTTTTTTCTATTTTATATTGTTAGAATAATTATGTGTAAGTTATCACACAACTCTTACGCTTAAAAGGCCGTTGCTATAGTTATTAGCTATTGTGCTCAAGTAGTACTTTTTTATCTGCGCAAGGACAAAACTTGTTATCTCCAACGGCATATGAGGGGTGGCCTCGCCGCAGATATTTTGTTTGTCTTAGCCCACTAACAGCCAAGGACTTCAAGGACTTAAACGAAGATAAGACGACAGCACGCAGACGAAGCAGAGACAAGGCGAAATCACAAGGGCCCCAGCACATTCCGTCACGTATTGTGCGTACTGGAGCTGCTTTGCATGATATGTGTGACCACTCCTTTTAGAGGCGGCCTCAGTGATGTTGACTGGGGAACTCCTGAATAAATAGAGGAACACGGGAGCTGTACCTTAGAGCGTAGGTTGGTTCTGTAACTAAGAGTACAGCCCAAAACGTCTCTCCTCAATGAGCTAAATTTAACTCTGTCTCTGCATGATTCCTTGCTTCTTGTCTGTTTAATAGATGTCATCAGAGTTTGAACCTGACATATATATTATCCACAAACATAAATGAGCAGGATTTGTTATGTGTGACCATGTTTGTTGAATGTTATCTGCATCATACGGCCACCCTCAGTGTGACCTGTATGGCTGTTGACCAAGTATGCCTTGCATTCACTTGTGTGTGTGAAAAGCCGTAGATATTATGTGACTGGGCCGGCACGCAAAGTGAGTGAAGTGAAGTGAATTATATTTATATAGCGCTTTTCTCTAGTGACTCAAAGCGCTTTACATAGTGAAACCCAATATCTAAGTTACATTTAAACCAGTGTGGGTGGCACTGGGAGCAGGTGGGTAAAGTGTCTTGCCCAAAGACACAACAGCAGTGACTAGGATGGCGGAAGCGGGGATCGAACCTGCAACCCTCAAGTTGCTGGCACAGCCGCTCTACCATCTGAGCTATACCGCCCCAAAGGCAGTGCCTTTAAGGTTTATTGGTGCTCTGTACTTCTCCCCACGTCCGTGTACACAGCGGCGTTTTAAAGTCATAAATTTTACTTTTACAAACTGATACCGATGATTTTGAGACCGATACCGATATGTTCCGAAATTACATTTTAAAGCCAGTAATTATGATTCTATGAAGGAAAAAAAATGGTATTGGTTTTATTACTCAATTGATTGTAAGGCTTAAAGTAGGGAAGGTATTCATATGGCCCCCTTCCTGGGTGGATTTTATGTAGAACGAAGGGGCGGGGTTCATCATTTTCAAATGCAATGTGCTGAAAATGATGGAAAGCGCCACTCTGCAAAGCAACTGACGCTGTGGGACAATGTTGGAATTGCCAGAAAACACATTGTAAGATATTCAACACAGTACTGGGCAGCACGGTGGAACAGGGGTTAGTGCATGTGCCTCCCAATACGAAGGTCCTGAGTTCAATCCCGGGCTCGGGGTCTTTCTGTGTGGAGTTGGCATGTTCTCCCACCTCCAAAGACATGCACCTGGGGATAGGTTGATTGGCAACAGCACTAAATTGGCCCTAGTGTGTGAATGTGAGTGTGAATGTTGTCTGTCTATCTGTGTTGGCCCTGTGATGACGTGGCGACTTGTCCAGGGTGTACCCCGCCTTCCGCCCGATTGTAGCTGAGATAGGCTCCAGCACCCCCCCGCGACCCCGAAAAGGACAAGCGGTAAAAAATGGATGGAACATTTTAAATCATTTATCGGCTGATAATATCGGCAGTCCGATAATATCGGGCAACCCTAGTTGTGACAGTTTGAGAGTAAAAGAATGAAGTTTACAGTGCTGTTCTACTAAAAGGTGTCCACCTCTTCTCCCTAAGGTGCGGAGCGTGGGGAAACGGGCGCAGGCTACGTCCTCCCGCCGCAAGAAGTCGGAGCGTAAGATCACCAGGATGGTGGTGGTGGTAGTGGCGGTGTTCGTGCTGTGCTGGCTGCCCTTCTACGCCCTCAACATCGTCAACCTGCTGGTGGTTCTGCCCGGCGACCTCCGGGGGCTCTACTTCTTCGTGGTGGCGCTGTCGTACGCCAACAGCTGCGCCAACCCCATTCTCTACGGCTTCCTGTCCGACAACTTCAAGCGGGGCTTCCGCAAGGCCCTGTGCCGCTCCTCGCGCCGGGTCAAGAGCCACGACAGGGCCGAGGACGGACCGCGGCGGCCCACGGAGGAGTGGGGCGGCATCGCCCTTCAGAGGCGGGGGGACGCGCTCGCCGGGGGGCAACAGGAAGCGCCGCAAGAAAGCGCGCAAAAGGGCGAAATATTTCGGTTGCGTAACGGCAATGGCAAAGACACTCCCGAAGGTTCTCGGGTGTTGGACGTGAAGAGGCCGCAACCTGGCGACTCTGGTCCAAATTCTGATCCTAAACTCAAGTCGCAAATCGGCACCTTTTTGGCGGACAAGTCAGTGCTAGAAATCAGCTACTTGTGACCTCATGAGCGTGACCTGTATCTATGAGGGGCCGTTAGGGACATTATTCAGAATTACTTCTTACATACACTACTGAAATGCTCTCACAGAAACAACTGAAATGTTTTTCTCTCACACACACTACTGAAACACTCCTATACACACTACTGAAATGCTCTCACAGAAACAACTGAAATGTTTTTCTCTCACACACACTACTGAAACACTCTTATACACACTACTGAAATGCTCTCACATAAACAACTGAAATGTTTTTCTCTCACACACACACTACTGAAACACTCCTATACACACTACTGAAATGCTCTTACATAAACAACTGAAATCTTTTTCTCTCACACACACTACTGAAACACTCTTATACACACTACTGAAATGCTCTCACAGAAACAACTGAAATGTTTTTCTCTCACACACTACTGAAACACTCTTATACACACACTACTGAAACACTCTTATACACACTACTGAAATGCTCTCACATAAACAACTGAAATGTTTTTCTCTCACACACTACTGAAACACTCTTATACACACTACTGAAACACTCTTATACACACTACTTAAATGCTCTCACATAAACAACTGAAATCTTTTTATCTCACTCACACTACTGAAACACTCTTATACACACTACTGAAACACTCTTATACACACTACTGAAATGCTCTCACATAAACAACTGAAATCTTTTTCTCACACACACACACTACTGGAACATTCATACACACCACTGAAACACTCTTATACACACTACTGAAACACTCCTATACACACTACTGAAATGCTCTCACAGAAACAACTGAAATGTTTTTCTCTCTCACACACACACTACTGAAATACTCCTATACACACTACTGAAATGCTCTTACATAAACAACTGAAATCTTTTTCTCTCACACACACTACTGAAACACTCTTATACACACTACTGAAATGCTCTCACATAAAGAACTGAAATGTTTTTCTCTCACACACTACTGAAACACTCTTATACACACTACTGAAACACTCTTATACACACTACTTAAATGCTCTCACATAAACAACTGAAATCTTTTTCTCTCACACACTACTGAAACACTCTTATACACACTACTGAAACACTCTTATACACACTACTGAAATGCTCTCAGATAAACAACTGAAATCTTTTTCCCCCACACACACTACTGAAACATTCATACACACCACTGAAACACTCGTATACACACTACTAAAACACTCTTATACACACACTACTGAAACACTCTTATACACACTACTGAAATGCTCTCACATAAAGAACTGAAATGTTTTTCTCTCACACACTACTGAAACACTCTTATACACACTACTGAAATGCTCTTACATAAACAACTGAAATCTTTTTCTCTCACACACACTACTGAAACACTCTTATACACACTACTGAAAGGCTCTCACAGAAACAACTGAAATGTTTTTCTCTCACACACACTACTGAAACACTCTTATACACACACTACTGAAACACTCTTATACACACTACTGAAATGCTCTCACATAAACAACTGAAATGTTTTTCTCTCACACACTACTGAAACACTCTTATACACACTACTTAAATGCTCTCACATAAACAACTGAAATCTTTTTATCTCACTCACACTACTGAAACACTCTTATACACACTACTGAAACACTCTTATACACACTACTGAAATGCTCTCACATAAACAACTGAAATCTTTTTCTCACACACACACTACTGAAACATTCATACACACCACTGAAACACTCTTATACACACTACTGAAACACTCCTATACACACTACTGAAATGCTCTCACATAAACAACTGAAATGTTTTTCTCTCACACACACACTACTGAAACACTCCTATACACACTACTGAAATGCTCTTACATAAACAACTGAAATCTTTTTCTCTCACACACACTACTGAAACACTCTTATACACACTACTGAAATGCTCTCACAGAAACAACTGAAATGTTTTTCTCTCACACACTACTGAAACACTCTTATACACACACTACTGAAACACTCTTATACACACTACTGAAATGCTCTCACATAAACAACTGAAATGTTTTTCTCTCACACACTACTGAAACACTCTTATACACACTACTGAAACACTCTTATACACACTACTTAAATGCTCTCACATAAACAACTGAAATGTTTTTCTCTCACACACACTACTGAAACACTCCTATACACACTACTGAAATGCTCTCACAGAAACAACTGAAATGTTTTTCTCTCACTCACACTACTGAAACACTCTTATACACACTACTGAAATGCTCTCACATAAACAACTGAAATGTTTTTCTCTCACACACACACTACTGAAACACTCCTATACACACTACTGAAATGCTCTTACATAAACAACTGAAATCTTTTTCTCTTACACACACTACTGAAACACTCTTATACACACTACTGAAATGCTCTCACAGAAACAACTGAAATGTTTTTCTCTCACACACACTACTGAAACACTCTTATACACACTACTGAAATGCTCTTACATACCCAACTGAAATCTTTTTCTCTCACACACTACAGAAACACTCTTATACACACTACTGAAATGCTCTCACAGAAACAACTGAAATGTTTTTCTCTCACACACACTACTGAAACACTCTTATACACACACTACTGAAACACTCTTATACACACTACTGAAATGCTCTCACATAAAGAACTGAAATGTTTTTCTCTCACACACTACTGAAACACTCTTATACACACTACTGAAACACTCTTATGCACACTACTTAAATGCTCTCACATAAACAACTGAAATCTTTTTCTCTCACACACTACTGAAACACTCTTATACACACTACTGAAACACTCTTATACACACTACTGAAATGCTCTCAAATAAACAACTGAAATCTTTTTCCCCCACACACACTACTGAAACATTCATACACACCACTGAAACACTCGTATACACACTACTAAAACACTCTTACATACACTACTGAAATGCTCTCACAGAAACAACTGAAATGTTTTTCTCTCACACACACTACTGAAACACTCTTATACACACTACTGAAATGCTCTTACATAAAGAACTGAAATCTTTTTCTCTCACACACTACTGAAACACTCTTATACACACTACTGAAATGCTCTCACAGAAACAACTGAAATGTTTTTCTCTCACACACACTACTGAAACACTCTTATACACACACTACTGAAACACTCTTATACACACTACTGAAATGCTCTCACATAAAGAACTGAAATGTTTTTCTCTCACACACTACTGAAACACTCTTATACACACTACTGAAATGCTCTTACATAAAGAACTGAAATCTTTTTCTCTCACACACACTACTGAAACACTCTTATACACACTACTGAAAGGCTCTCACAGAAACAACTGAAATGTTTTTCTCTCACACACACTACTGAAACACTCTTATATACACACTACTGAAACACTCTTATACACACTACTGAAATGCTCTCACATAAACAACTGAAATGTTTTTCTCTCACACACTACTGAAACACTCTTATACACATTACTGAAACACTCTTATACACACTACTTAAATGCTCTCACATAAACAACTGAAATCTTTTTCTCTCACACACTACTGAAACACTCTTATACACACTACTGAAACACTCTTAGACACACTACTGAAATGCTCTCACATAAACTGCAATATTTTTCTCACACACACACTACTGAAACATTCATACACACCACTGAAACACTCTTACATACACTACTGAAATGCTCTCACATAAACAACTAAAATGTTTTTCTCTCACACACCCAACTGAAACACTCTCATACACACTACTGATTGTGTGTGATAGTGATAGTCTCCGTGCGACAGTCAGACGCTCACTCGTTTAGACACGAGACAGGTTTTCGTGTTTCAGCGCTCCAAGTTTGTTGTTTCTTCCCACAAAGAGCCTTGGGAACATTGTCTGTAAGTCCTGTGTCTGTTTTATGAGTGACATGAAGACGTGTGCTCGTGTAAATGTAGATATAGTACTGTGCAACGATAGCTTGTCCTCCTGTTTTGCTTGTTGCTACTTAGCATGTAGCTTCTTTGCTCGCTAGCTCACTCCTCTAAGAGAGGGTGCAATGTTTGTAAATAAACACTGATAGTGTGTATAAGAGTGTTTCAGTAGTGTGTATAAGAGTGTTTCAGTAGTGTGTGTGAGAGAAAAACATTTCAGTTGTTTATGTGAGAGCATTTCAGTAGTGTATGTAAGAGGTAATTCTGAATAATGTCCCTAACGGCCCCTCATATGTACCTGTACTGTATGTGTACCGTAAGTAATATGCAACTATAAGTATTTGATACTTGTTTGTATTGACACACGTGCTGTTTTACACGGCTATATTGTTCAATGAATATTACGTATGTTTAGCTTGTGTGCTATTGTGTGCTTAGCTGTTGTGTAGCTGCTAGCAGCCTATATTCGAGCATGTTTACCTTTTGTGTAATACCTTTGTAAAATAGAAAAAATTGTGTGCTTATTAGAGGACATTTGGATGTTAACTGGCCGTATCGGTTTACATGCAAACCTATATATTCCCAAACTTGTTTTTTTTTGTCGATATCGGATCGATATCTGATACCAACATCGGATCGATACACCCCCGATCTTTTAATTACTGTATCGTACATGTCGTTGTGTGTGTTGTGTGTACAGTTTAAGTGACTGAGGTCTTTATTGAGCTATATATTTGGTAGAGCTTACACCAAAATGGGCCGAATACATTGTACTGTAAGCAATATTCTTCAGAAAACTGAACAAGAGAGAGAAGTGTGATGTTTTTTGTTTCATTTGAACGCGCAGGATTTGTTATGGATGTAGATATCAGCTGTTAGGATACACACAGGTTCAAAAACACAGCTAAGTGGTTAGCTATGAAGCAAATATTGGTGTGTGTAGATACTGTAAATCATGGTCATCATGGTGTAAATCCAAAGTGTCAAACTCAAAATGTGGCCCACCACGTAATTTTAAAGTTCCCCATGACATCATTGTAATGTGGCCTGCCACATAATTTTTTCGTGGCCCGCTACTTCATTTTAAGGTGGCTTGACCTATAATTTTAACCTAGCACACCACATTATTTTATGTGGCCCGTCCAACAAAATGATATGGCACGCCATGTCATTTTATGTGGTCGCCATGTCATTTTATCGTGGACTAACCTATAATTAATGTGGCCTTTAACGTAATTTTAAAGTGGCCACCAAGTAATTTTATCGTGGCACGCCACACCATTTTGTGATCCTCCACCTCATTTTATAGTGCGCCGCCACATCATTTTGTTGTAGACAGCCTCGTAATTTTAACATGGCAGGCCACTTCATTTTAATGTGATCCTCCACGTCATTTTATAGTGCCCCACCACATCATTTTGTTGTGGAGTGCCCAAAATTTTAATGGGGCATGCCACATCATTTTAATGTGATCCTCCACCTCATTTTATAGTGCCCCGACACATCATTTTATGTGGTCCGCCACATCATTTTGTTGTGGACAGCCCCATAATTTTAACATGGCAGGCCACTACATTTTAATGTGATCCTCCATGTCATTTTATAGTGCCCCGCCATATCATTTTACTTGGCCCGCCCCATAATTTTAATGAGACACGCCACATCATTTTAATGTGATCATCCACCTCATTTTATAGTGCGCCGCCACATCATTTTGTTGTGGACAGCCCCATAATTTTAACATGGCAGGCCAAATCATTTTAATATGATCCTTCACCTCATTTTATAGTGCGCCGCCACATCATTTTGTTGTGGACAGCCTCATAATTTTAATATGGCAGGCCACTTCATTTTGTGATCCTCCACCTCATTTCATAGTGCCGCGCCATTTCATTTTATTGTGGCCCGCCACATCATTTTGTTGTGGACAGCCTCATAATTTTAATATGGCAGGCCACCTCATTTTAATGTGATCCTCCATGTCATTTTGTAGTGCCCCGCCACTTCATTTTATGTGGTCCGCCACCTCATTTTATGTGGTCCACCATTTTATTTGATTGTGGCCCGCCACATCATTTTGTTGTGGACGGCCTCATAATTTTAATATGGCAGGCCACCTCATTTTAATGTGATCCTCCACGTCAATTTGTAGTGCCCCGCCACTTCATTTTATGTGGTCCGCCACCTCATTTTATGTGGTCCACCATTTTATTTGATGGTGGCCCGCCACATAATTTTGTTGTGGAGCGCCCTATAATTTTAATGAGGCACGCCACATCATTTTAATGTGATCCTCCACCTCATTTTATAGTGCCCCGCCACTTCATTTTACGTAGTCCGCCACGTCATTTTATGTGGTCCGCCATTTCATTTGATTGTGGCCCGCCACATCATTTTGTTGTGGACAGCCTCATAATTTTAATATGGCAGGCCACCTCATTTTGTGATCCTCCACATCATTTTATAGTGCCCCGCCACTTCATTTTACGTAGTCCGCCACGTCATTTTATGTGGTCCGCCATTTCATTTGATTGTGGCCCGCCACATCATTTTGTTGTGGACAGCCTCATAATTTTAATATGGCAGGCCACTTCATTTTGTGATCCTCCACATCATTTTATAGTGCCCCGCCACTTCATTTTACGTAGTCCGCCACTTCATTTTATGTGGTCCGCCATTTCATTTGATTGTGGCCCGCCACGTCATTTTGTTGTGGACAGCCTCATAATTTTAATATGGCAGGCCACCTCATTTTAATGTGATCCTCCACGTCATTTTGTAGTGCCCCGCCACTTCATTTTATGTGGTCCACCATTTTATTTGATTGTGGCCCGCCACATCATTTTGTTGTGGACGGCCTCATAATTTTAATATGGCAGGCCACCTCATTTTAATGTGATCCTCCACGTCAATTTGTAGTGCCCCGCCACTTCATTTTATGTGGTCCGCCACCTCATTTTATGTGGTCCACCATTTTATTTGATTGTGGCCCGCCACATAATTTTGTTGTGGAGCGCCCTATAATTTTAATGAGGCACGCCACATCATTTTAATGTGATCCTCCACCTCATTTTATAGTGCCCCGCCACTTCATTTTACGTAGTCCGCCACGTCATTTTATGTGGTCCGCCATTTCATTTGATTGTGGCCCGCCACATCATTTTGTTGTGGACAGCCTCATAATTTTAATATGGCAGGCCACTTCATTTTGTGATCCTCCACATCATTTTATAGTGCCCCGCCACTTCATTTTACGTAGTCCGCCACTTCATTTTATGTGGTCCGCCATTTCATTTGATTGTGGCCCGCCACATCATTTTGTTGTGGACAGCCTCATAATTTTAATATGGCAGGCCACCTCATTTTAATGTGATCCTCCACGTCATTTTGTAGTGCCCCGCCACTTCATTTTATGTGGTCCGCCACCTCATTTTATGTGGTCCACCATTTTATTTGATTGTGGCCCGCCACATAATTTTGTTGTGGAGCGCCCTATAATTTTAATGAGGCACGCCACATCATTTTAATGTGATCCTCCACCTCATTTTATAGTGCCCCGCCACTTCATTTTATGTGGTCCGTCATTTCATTTGATTGTGGCCCGCCACATAATTTTGTTGTGGAGCGCCCTATAATTTTAATGAGGCACGCCACATCATTTTAATGTGATCCTCCACCTCATATTATGTGGTCTGCTATGTCATTTTATGTGGTCTGCCATTTCATTTTGTTGTGAATCGCCCCACAAAATGACATGCCACATCATTTTATGTGGTCGCCATGTCATTTTATCGTGCACTGCCCTATAATTTAAACATCACCCTCTACATAATTTTTATGTGGCCGCCAAGTCATTTTATCATGACCCGTCACATAGTTTTTAACGTGGCACGCCACATCATTTTAATGTGATCCTCCACATCATTTCATTGTGCACCGCCATTTCATTTTATTGTGGCCCGCCACATAATTTTGTTGTGGACTGCTCCATAATTTTAATGTGGCCCTACAAATCATTTTAAAGTGCCCTGCCACATAATTTTATGTGGTCCGCCATGTCATTCTATCGTGGCCTGTTATGTCATTTTATTGTGGACCGCCCCATCATTTTTAATGTGGTCCGCTATTTCATTTTATCGTGGCCCGCCACATCATTTTGTTCTGAACCGTCCCATGATTTTAATGTGGTGCGCCATTTCATTTTATGTGGATTGCCACATCATTTTATTGTGGATCACCCCATCATTTAACGTGGCCTCCAAGTCATTTTATTAGGCCCACCATGCCATTTATGTATTCTGTGAAAGGCTTAAAAAAAAAAAAAAAAGCACTTTGTGGTCAAAAGTATTTGTTCTTTCAATTTGACAGAAAATGTACACTTTAATATTATCGGATCACGCAACAAGATGTTCCAAGTATTTCTTTGTTTATCAAAATAAACACTTAAATGTCTGCTTGCCATCTTGACTTACAATTTCACAGCAAGTTATGTACAGTGTTCGTAATAACGGCGTTATATAATAACTGTCATGTCTGTGTAATCATGTTTTGTTTTAGTCATGTTTTGTTTTGTTTAGTTATTGGACTCTTTAGTTTCTGGCTTTTCACTCCCTTGTCTTGTTTCCATGGTTACCCATTAGTTTCACCTGTTCCACGTTTGGACTCATTGTGCACTCTTGTTTGTCACCATAGCAACCCATTAGTTTTCACCTGTCACGTCACGCACCTGTTTCACGTTTTGAGTCACGCACCTGTTTTAGTTAATCATGTCTGTAGTATTTAAGTTCATTGTTTTCAGTTTGTCTCTCTGGCGACATCCCACATTTATGGTCTTCACATTCCTGACACTTGTTTTTTCATGTCCATCTTTCATGCTGCTACTTTAGTCCAATCCAAGTAAGTTTTTGTTTATTAATGCCATAGTCTTTTGGTTTCATAGTTTGTTCTCCGCCACTGTGCGCGCTTTTCGTTTGTACTCTTTTTTTGTCCTTTGTTAGTGTAAAAAAATAAAAATATGTACTTACATTCCCGTCTCGCCTGAGCCAACTTTCCGTTGCCTTCTGGAAAAACTAAACCCCAGGACCAAGTCTTGACAATAACAGTGTTAGTAACGAGTAATATAATTAAGTTTAGGTCGGTTACAACGCCGTTAGCGATACATTTACGTAACGTGGCACGCTACTTTTGACGTAGTCTTATTTATTTGCGGCATGTTCAATGCAGGAAATTTATTTTTAGTCGTGAAAGCAACAAGCAGTACCGCACTCAAATGAACTTGATATCAAACAGGAAGAGGCGACGTCACACTGTGACACAACAGACAACACGCTCACACGTACACCAAGGGAATATCGAACAACAAATCGATGATTGAAGTGACAAACTTGCCATCCAAACAATACCCCGTTTGTTGACAGGAAGATATGACAGCCATTGAATCACATTAAATGTCTTTATTAAGCAGACGTAACACAATCCGGTGAAAAGATTCAAAAGAGCTGGCGGGGAAGGTGCTCCTAACTGCTAAAGCTAACAAACACAGCTCCGTGGAAACCCTAGATGACGTCACACATCACTAGGCAACAAGCCCCGCCTTTTAATAGCGCAGACTCCGCACACTGTGCTCTTGTATTAAACAGCTCTCAAACGCATATGCCAGATATTTACTTATTTTTTTAAAGCAACGTATAAATCACTTTCCCTGGTAATTAATTAATTAAAGAGTAATTCCGTTAGTAATTAAATTACTTTTTTTTTGGTAATGTAACGGGTAACTATAATGAATTACTTTTTAAAAGTAATTTTCAGCCATAATTGTGATGTGGCCCTCAGTGAAAATTAATTTGACACCCTAAAGCATAGATGTCAAACTCAAGGGCCGGGGGGCCAAATCTGGCCCGCCACATTATTTTATGTGGCCCATGTAAGCCTGGAAATAATATGCGTTAATAAAATGCTTAATCTTTTCTTACTAAATATATTCGTTTTTTGTTTTTTTTGACATTAAAAATCATGTATTGCATACAATTTCATATATTTTAAAATTCAATATTATCACAATCAAAATATGATATTATCATGTAATCCAAAAATATGTTTTGTTAAAATAAAGATACATACTGTACTTAAACATCTGCTTGACTTATGACAATAGAATTTACGGTTAAATTCCGCCGACTGAGTTTTTTTTACCGTAAAACCAACTTTGGTACAGTTATTTTCCATATACAGTAAGTCACTAAAACATAAAAAAACAAACAAAAAAAACATTAAAACAACAAGATTTTACGGTAAAAAAAACCCCAAAAAACTGGCAGGTCTGTTGCTTGAATTTTAACGCTAAAAACAGTGGTATTGTTTCTCCATTCCATTCACTCCATTTTTTATATGCTGTAAAAAAAAAACCCACTGCTTTTACTGTAAAATTTTGGTGACTGAGCTGCCAGTTATTAAAATAAGATTTTAAATATTTTTTTTGCAGCTTATGTAAAAAAATATATTGTTAATGTATTATACATATACATGTATATTCATATATTACTCATCTGAGGGCAACCATAACTGCGATGTGGCCCTCAATGAAAACGAGTTTGACACCCCTGCCCTAAAGTGTAAATATCAACACCTAGGGAGGAATGCATTACCGTATTTTTCGGACTATAAGTCGCAGTTTTTTTCATAGTTTGGCCGGGGGTGGAGGCAGGGTCTGACCTCCCTCCAGGCACCTTTTCTTTGAACTGTTTTACAACCTTTTCTTTGAACTGTTTTGTAACCAAAGGCGATGGCTGTTTACGACCCCCCTCCCTTAGAAACAGCTGTTGCCATGTACCGTATTTTTCGGACTATAAGTCGCAGTTTTTTTCATAGTTTGGCCGGGGGTGCGACTTATACTCAGGAGCGACTTATGTGTGAAATTATTAACACATTAGCGTAAAATATCAAATAATATTATTTAGCTCATTCACGTAAGAGACTAGACGTATAAGATTTCATGGGATTTAGCGATTAGGAGTGACAGATTGTTTGGTAAACGTATAGCATGTTCTATATGTTATAGTTATTTGAATGACTCTTACCATAATATGTTACGTTAACATACCAGGCACGTTCTCAGTTGGTTATTTATGCCTCATATAACGTACACTTATTCAGCCTGTTGTTCACTATTCTTTATTTATTTTAAATTGCCTTTCAAATGTCTATTCTTGCTGTTGGCTTTTATCATATACATTTTCCCCAAAAATGCGACTTATACTCCAGTGCGACTTATATGTGTTTTTTTCCTTCTTTATTATGCATTTTCGGCCGGTGCGACTTATTCTCCGGAGTAGGGATGTCCCAATCCGATATTTGGATCGGATCGGCCGCCGATATTTGCCAAAAAATGCGTATCGGCAAGGCATGGGAAAATGCCGATCCAGATCCAGTTTAAAAAAAAAAAAAACGGTCCGTGTTTTCCAAAGCACCGATTTAAATAATACATTCCACTTTTCTGCTGCTCCCTAATTTCCGTTCCGCATTTTCCAGCACACCTTCGACACATCCACAGGTCTGTGGATTCTCACGCAGTTGCTTTTAGCTGCTGGCATTACACGACAGGCTCTTCTCACTCTTTCCTGTGTCTCCCTCTCACAGAAAGCAAGCGCACCTTCTTACATACGTATACGTCCTCTCCCAGCAGAGACGTAGCAGCATGGTTAACGTTAGCTGTGATGCTAGCGCAGCTGTGTGACCAACTCTAAGGTGCGCGCCTGTGCGATTGCGCACTGCTCAAGCGTCTTCTGCGCATAGCAATTATATGCCACGCACAAAATCAAATAAAAAAATAAGCGCATAACAATTTTCGACACACGGACACGACAGAGAAAACAGTTTTCGTCATCATTGTTCAAATATTGTGACGTCTGTCGAGACGCTTATCTACATTCGGTGCCACACGTCCACACCATCAAAATGCCGAAGCAAAAATTTCCACATCAACACCGTATGAAAAAATTAGTGATTTTTTTAGTTGTAATTTCCTTCTCTGCATGAAAGTTTAAAAGTAGCATATATTAATGCAGTATGAAGAAGAATGTTTTAATGTAGACATGCAAGCCTTGAAAGAAAATTTTGAAAATCAAGACTACATTTCCTGCAAATGGATGCATTTCTACCCTATATTTTAACTTTAGATTTATTCTCATATCAAACTCTTTTGGCTGTCTTTTTGACACTTACATCCGGCGCCCCCCTCCACACCCCGGATTATAAATAATGTAAATAATTCAATGTGATTATCTTGTGTGATGACTGTATTATGATGATAGTATATATCTGATAGTATATATCTGTATCATGAATCAATTTAAGTGGACCCCGACTTAAACAAGTTGAAAAACTTATTGGGGTGTTACCATTTAGTGGTCAATTGTACGGAATATGTACTTCACTGTGCAGCCTACTAATAAAAGTCTCAATCAATCAATCAAAACACATAGAATCATCATACTGCTGTGATTATATGCATCAAGTGTTCATTCAAGGCTAAGGCAAAATATCGAGATATATATCGTGTATCGCAATATGGCCTTAAAATATCGCAATATTAAAAAAAGGCCATATCGCCCAGCCCTCGTTCAATGATGCCATTTCTGTTTGTCATGTATAATTTTGTCTATTTTGTGTTTATCCTTGAATAAACAGGTCAGTTTCTTGTTACCAACCATTGTGTATTATTCAAACTCCCCTAATTCAGCTGGCTAGTTGTTATCAAGAGTACTAAAACCCTTTTCAACATGATTCTGACAACTAAGTAGGCTAAATAACTTTAAACTTTAATACATGCTCGGATAGGCCAGTATCGGTCAGTATCGGTATCGGATCGGAAGTGCAAAAACCTGGATCGGGACATCCCTACTCCGGAGCGACTTATACTCCGAAAAATACGGTACCTGAATTACCAAACAGTATCAAGGTACATTTATTTATATGTTGGCACTGTTGCGTTTTGTCATTTCCCTGCCTTTTCTTTTTTGTTGTCTGTTTTTTCTTCAGTCAATTAGTCCCCAGCGAGGCACACCTGCAACTAATCTCTACCAAGTAGTATATAAGCTCGTCACCGACAGCTGGTCCCTGCCGATTATTGTCACCTGCACCTTCCACGTGCATGTGCCTGATTCACTTCGTCCTGCCTGGTATGTTGTCTCTTCTTATTATTGAAATTCCTCACCTCTTTGTATTTGCTTTCTAGCCTTCCTGAGGTGAAGAGGATTTTGTTGGACCTTTTGTTGAGCTCAGTGCGCCCTGGCCTTTTCCCCCTGCCGACCACTGAGGGACCTGCTTTTGTTTGTTTATTCATGGTGTGCACTTTTGCCCCATCGCTTTTTGTTACACTTTTTGGACTCATTAAATTGTTTAACATTTTGTAAATCAGCCTCGCCTCCCGTCTCTGCATCCTGGGATCCCCTCCTTGATCAAACCCTAACAGGCACATGTGAATGGTGTAAAAAAGAACACGACAGCCGTCTTGGACTTGGAACTGTAAATACAGTAGTTATCATGATCAGCACATTTTTAAATGTTGCAATAAAAAAATGGGATTTCGTTATCAAACACAATAGTTATTTATTAACACTCACAAAAGTACCAAAAATGGGTACCGTTATCAATTCCCAGGTTGGTACCGTATCGCTTCAAGAGTGAACGGTACCCATCCCTACTTTTCAGTGAACAAAGAGTTGTTTGCGATACAATCATCTCGATAAATGAAAATATTGCGCAAGTTATGTGATTCCAGGAGTTTAATTAAAAAAAGACTCAGAAAGTTTTTTGCATTTAATTTTTCCAATGTGCATATTGAACTTTTTGACAATTTTGCAACTTTGACGACATACTGAATTTGGGATTTGTATTAGCGGTTCACTATAATCATCACGATTATTAAGAAATATTCACAGTGGCGCCTGCAGCCCAACCAGTTGAGAAGAGTAAACAGGCATGGCGCCCCCTAGAGGCGAATAAATCAACACAGGAAAAAATGAGCAAAAGGTGCGTTGTCCTAAAGTTATTTCACCTTAAGACTGATGGATCGTGATGTCATAATTTGCATAATCACCCAGCCTCATCCCTCATCGGTCCTTATTCCGGCACAGTGTCTCCAATCCACTTGAGGTAGGGAGGGTTGCCCTGGTCGACGGGCAGGCTGATGACCTCGGCCACCTCGTAGGGATGGTTCTTACTGGAAGCGAAACAGAAGCGCCATTAGTTAGAGCTGCAGTAATCATGGTGGTAATGGGAGGACGCGGTGTATATTTGTTACCAGGACAACATCCCAGTGCTTACCGGACATAATTGGTGAGAGCGGGAACCTTGGAGCTTCTAGTTTTAATCATCTGGATGTGGAGGGAACACACGTCGACAGTAGTCATGAGGCGTTCAGGAACAAACGGCTCTTTCAACTCAACAACAGCAACTGATTAGGAATATTTTTTCTTCTTCTGTTGCTTATTTTCTGTGTGCATTACAGCCACTGTCTGAAATAGAGTGAGGAGTTCTCTTCAAGATGCAATGTTTATACCACAAAAATTGTTTTGCTTCATTTGACATAATTTTAGTTTGTGTTTTGCAGTGATTGTGCGTTGTTTCACTTTAAATTGGTTAAGTTCAAATCTTCAAAAATTTTAATTATGAATAAATGTGTTTGTTTTTGTGTGCAATTTATAATATAAACATTATACAACCTATTTTCCGGACTATCGAGCGCACTCACTAGATTTTAGAAGAAAAAAATAGTTTTCCGTATATTTTCCGCAGATATATATACGTTGTGAAATTTGTTATTTAGACAGAAATATTCTGTAAATGTCTTTTACATACTTTAATTGTTTCCAAAAGGTGTCTGTAACACGGCAGTAAAACGGATGATCAAACAAAACAGAAGTCATCGTCATGGACCCACTCGCTGCAGAAGCTAGCTCTCCAATCAGCTAAACCAGGGGTGCTCACACTTTTTCTGCAGGCGAGCTACTTTTCAATTGATCAAGTCGTGGG
>NC_084572.2:32804302-32814302 GCF_033978685.3 Nerophis lumbriciformis | reverse complement strand
GGGGCAGCGTCTGAGGAGGAGGAGGAGGAGGCAGCTTGGTCACAAATCAAGGACTTTATACGTACTGCCAGGAGGGGGCGCCACAATACAGCAGCAAAGATAATCAACAATGAGAACAGGGGTGTCCAAACTTTTTCCACTAAGGGCCACACTGACGAATCTAAACTTTTTTTTTTTTTACTTGTAGGGTTCCCCTCAAGTTTAGTCCCAGGCACCTGGATGGGTCGCATTCATACAATTTTTAAAAATAAATCATATGTCATTATTTTATTTTTTTAAATTATTGTAAATATCTAAAACAACTTCTGGTCTCAGCGGATGCATTTTTTTATTTTTTTTTATGTTACATTGTTTTTGTTAAAACCTTTTTTTTTTTTTACAAAAACAGAAAATATGCACAAAATATTCAACATCATTTTATCTGGCCCACAAACACCTACAAACATACTTGCCAACCTTGAGACCTCCGATTTCGGGAGGTGGGGGGAGGGGGGGCGTGGTCGGGGGCGTGGTTAAGAGGGGAGGAGTATATTGACAGCTAGAATTCACCAAGTCAAGTATTTCATACATATATATATATATATATAATAAAATAAATATATATCCTGAAAATATGCAAACAAAACTGTGTTTAGATAATTGATACTTCAAACTTGCATAAATAAATATTAAGGAATATAACATAACTTGGCTTCTCAGAGCTTCAAAATGTGATGAATAAAATGCTAAAGTTGTTGATAAACAAGCAAGTATTTTAATAATTAAATATGGTCATTTTAAATGAATTATTATGATAATTTAAAATGAATTATTTCAAATATGTTTATTTTAATTCTATGGCTGGATGTAATAAGGAGTCAGAAAAAATACAAATAAAAATACAATTAATTTTGATGTTTTTAGCAAAATATAGTAAAAATGTTTTTAATTAATAAATATATTTATTTTTAGGTAAGATAAACATAATAATACAATTTGTCTCTAGTATGGATGATTTAGTTCTTGTCACCCAGTTGTCCTCCCGTTGTGAAAAAAGGCTGTCCTCACTCAGGTCCGCATGGAGCTGGAGGGGGCGTGGCCTCCAGCTCCGGCTGAAAATCGGGAGATTTTCGGGAGAATATTTGTCCCGGGAGGTTTTCGGGAGAGGCGCTGAATTTCGGGAGTCTCCCGGAAAATTCGGGAGGGTTGGCAAGTATGCCTACAAATGATAAATGTCAATAAAGTGCTTAATATTTTCTCAGTAAATGTAATGGATTGTTTTCATTTTGACAGAAAAAAATATATGTACTGTTTGAAATTGCCTGCCTTTTAAACTTTAATAGTATCCATTATTGCAACAAATATTACAGTATATTATCATACTTTCCAAATATTTTTGTCTAAATAAAAAAAAAACCTTAAATATCTGCTTGATTTATGATTTTAAAGCAAACTACCCGTCAAATTAATAAAAATGACAATACATTTTATGGTGTTCTTTACAGCATATTACTGTAAATTGAAAAAAAAAATGTAAAAAAATGTTTGCATTAAAATTCTGGCGCATGGTCAATTTGAGCCTGGAAAAACATTGATACCATACCAACTACATTTATAAAGTCCTTTAAAAACAACCACAGTTGAAAAGCATAGGACTGTACACCACAAACAAGTAAACGCACAAAAAAGCAGAGAAATACAGGCAAAGGACAGACTCAAATATATAGAGGTAACATATGTACAGTACAGGCCAAAAGTTTGGACACACCTTCTCATTTCAATGCATTTTCTTTATTTTCATGACTATTTACCTTGTAGATTGTCACTGAAGGCATCAAAACTATGACACCTGTGAAGTGAAAACAATTTCAGGTGGCCACCTCTTGAAGCTCATCGAGAGAATGCCAAGAGTGTGCAAAGCAGTAATTAATCAGAGCAAACGGTGGCTATTTTAAAGAAACTATAATATAAAACATGTTTTCAGTTAGTTCACCTTTTTTTTTTTGTTAAGTACATAACTCCACATGTGTTCATTCATAGTTTTGATGCCTTCAGTGACAATCTACAATGTAAATAGTCATGAAAATAAAGAAAACACATTGAATGAGGAGAAGATGTCCAAACCTTTGGCCTGCACTGCAAAAACTGAAATCTAAGTAAGATTAAATATCTCAAATAAGGGTGATATTTGTTTATTTTCTGTCCAATAAGATAATTCTTCTCACTAAGCAGATTTTATGTTAGAGTGTTTTACTTGTTTTAAGGGTGTTGGTCCTAAATGATCTCAGTAAGATATTACAGGTTGTTGCTAAGATTTGATGACCTATATTGAGTAAAACATGCTTGAAACTAGAATATCAACTGTTGCAAAGCTGTGTCATCAACACTCACAAGTATAAAACTACTTTTTTAAAGTAATAATTTCTTACTTTAAGCATGAAAAAAAAATCATGATGCCGAGCGCATATCATTATGTCAAGATAATGGCATTAGCATTTACTTAATTTAAGAATATTTTTCAACGTATTGATCAAAAAGGTCTCTTTTTTTTTTTACCAAGAAAAGTGCACTTGTTATTAGTGAGAATGTACCTATTTTAAGGTATTTTTGGGTTCATTGAGGTTAGCTAATTGTATTTGTTTTGGAAAGTCTTGACAAGCTGAATTTTCTTGTTCTATTGGCAGATAATTTTGCTTAGTTCAAATAAAATACCCCTAATTTTTGTATTTTTTGTTCTTGTTTGTGAACACTGACTTTTTGCAGTGTGTACTGTATATATTAGGGGTGTAACGATACGTGTATTTGTATTGAACCGTTTCGGTACGGGGGTTCCGGTTCGGTTCAGAGGTGTACCGAACGAGTTTCCACATGGACATATTAAGTAGCGTAACGTACGTTGTGTAAACAATGCACACCGAGGCACAACACACAGCATGCTAGCAGCTAACGGGCTACGATAGACTGACCATACGTCCTCTTTTCACCGGACATGTCCTCTTTTGCGGAGCTGTCAGGGCGGAGTTTCTTAAATGCCTCAAATGTCCGGCATTTTGAGTTAGGGTTGCGTATATTTTCAATGTACGTTCAGGGTTAAGAAGGGGTTAAAAACAAAACAAATTGTGCACGCAGCAGCATTGGTGAGGGAGGGGCAGAGATAGAGACAGAGAGAGAGAGAGAGTTATGATAAACGCGAATGCGTCGCCAGGCTCTGCTTTTTATCCATAGATTTATCACATTTAATTTGTTATTATCTATAGCAGGGGTGTCAAAATGTGCCCCGGAGGCCATTTGCGGCCCACAGCTAATGTTTTAAAGGCCCACGGCACATTCTAAAAATACTATTAAAATAAACAAAAACATAACAAAAGTGAAAAAAAAAGCTGTAATTTAGAAAAAGTTGCAATGTTGACTAATAAAACAAAGCTGTTTTTTTTTTTCTTTCAAACTGTCATTGATTAAAACATAATATTGACTCAAAATCAATGTTATTATGAATTATTGACCAATGCAAGGTTCCGATTACTTCACATCAAATATTCCACTAAGAAAAATATTTTTGTTGGAAGATTTTGCAAATTTGGTAAATAAATAACCCACAAATTTATATTTTGTTGTTTTTTTACTGTACCGAAAATGAACCAAACCGTGACCTCTAAACCGAGGTACGTATCAAACCGAAATTTTTGTGTACCGTTACACCCCTAGTATATACACATAAAAAAAGCAGATACAAATGATCTTAAGAGCAATTTGTTAAATAAAAGGCAGTTAAAAAGTGAAAAACAGTTCAGAGTCTCAAGCTGGCTTAAAAGCCAGTGAGTAAAAATGGGTTTTAAGAAGGGTCTTAAAAGTAGCCAAATGGAGAGGGAGATCATTCCAGAGTTTGGGACCCGCAACAGAGAAGGCTCTGTCCCCTCTGAGCTTGTAAGGATTTTAAAACGAACAACATCATTTTAAAATGGACTCTAAAAGACACAGTAAAGTGAGGCTACAACAGGAGTAATGTGCTCTCTTTTGCTTGCTGCATTTTGGACCAGCTGCAGACGTGAGAAGGAAGACTGACTGACTCCAAAATACAAAGAGTGACAGTAATCCAGCCGAGATGTAATGAAGGCATGGATTACTGTCTCAAACCGCTGCCTGGAAAGAAGGTTTTTTTAACCTTGGCCAGCTGACGTGAATGAAAAAAAGCTAGCTTTCACCACTGTGCCAATCTGACCGTCCCATTTCAAATCACTGTCGATACGAAAGCCCAGGTTGGTGACAATGGGCTTAACGTGCGAAGCCAAGGGGCCAAAGTCAACAGGGTGAGGCCTCGCAAGTACCACTAGGTCCAAACACTAAAGTTAAAGTACCAATGATTGTCACACACACACTAGGTGTGGCGAACTTATTCTCTGCATTTGACCCATCACCCTTGATCACCCCCTGGGAATCATTTTTGGTGATTTAACCCCCAATTCCAACCCTTGATGCTGAGTGCCAAGCAGCGAAATAATGAGTCCCATTTTTATAGTCTTTGGTATGACTCACAACCTACCGATCTCAGGGCGGACACTCTAACCACTACGCCACTGAGTAGGGGTCAGGTATCAGAGCGAGAAAGTTAAATCATAGACAATTTGGTGCACTTTTGTGAACATGGTGACATAAACGTCAGGTGGCTCAGCCTGGGCAAAGTACTGAAAAGTGTCTGGGACCTGAGAGACCGGATTCAGAATTTCTGTGGGAAGAAAAGACATGACATCCCAGACCTTTCAGCTGAAGACTGGGTGGCAGACCTCGGATTCGCTGTGGCTGTGACTGCACTCATGAACGAACTGAATGTCAAACTGCAGCGCAAGGGCCTTTTTGTACAGTGCAGTGACGGCTTTTCTATTATAAATATTTAAGGATTAAGAGTTTAAATAAAACCATCAAAAGCAATCTGCTTTTGTATAAAGTTAAGTTAGGTTAAATGAAATTATTATTGTGAAGCGACTGGGATGAGAATCAGCACCTCCAAGTCCGAGTCCATGGTTCTCGCCCGGAAAAGGGTGGAGTGCCATCTCCGGGTTGGGGAGGAGATCTTGCCCCAAGTGGAGGAGTTCAAGTACCTCGGAGTCTTGTTCACGAGTGAGGGAAGAGTGGATCGTGAGTTCGACATGCGGATCGGTGCGGCATCTTCAGTAATGCGGACGCTGTATCGATCCGTTGTGGTGAAGAAGGAGCTGAGCCGGAAGGCAAAGCTCTCAATTTACCGGTCGATCTACGTTCCCATCCTCACCTATGGTCATGAGCTTTGGGTTATGACCGAAAAAACAAGATCACGGGTACAAGTGGCCGAAATGAGTTTCCTCCGCCGGGTGGCAGGGCTCTCCCTTAGAGATAGGGTGAGAAGCTCTGTCATCCGCGGGGAGCTCAAAGTAAAGCCGTTGCTCCTCCACATCGAGAGGAGCCAGATGAGGTGGTTCGGGCATCTGGTAAGGATGCCACCCGAACGCCTCCCTAGGGAGGTGTTTAGGGCACGTCCGACCGGTAGGAGGCCACGGGGAAGACCCAGGACACGTTTGGAAGACTATGTCTCCCGGCTGGCCTGGGAACGCCTCGGGATCCCCCAGGAGGAGCTGGACGAAGTGGCTGGGGAGAGGGAAGTCTGGGCTTCCCTGCTTAGGCTGCTGCCCCCGCGACCCGACCTCGGATAAGCGGAAGAAGATGGATGGATGGATGGATGTTTAAGATGGAAAGTGTAGCTGCCATTATGATGTGCAGTGATGTTTTCTAATGACCATAAGTCTTTAACTATACTAAGTATTTCAATGGTTGGAATATTCACTTTTGGATGATATACTAGTTACTATGGTAATCTAATTAGTTACTATGGTCATCTAATTGGTTACTATGGTAATCGACGTCACAGCAGCTCAGACGAGGCACCAAGCAATGTGGGTAGGAAGCGTTTCCACAGACGCGGAAGGAGATTTTCACAACAAAGTTCTAAAGCTTAGTGATATATCAGATTGTAGGTTGGTTTATTTTGTACCATTCGCGTTCATATTGTTGCATTTTTGTTGTTTGTTTGTAAAATATGTCGATCGAAAGTGGGTGTGCCATTCATATTTTGTCTCTCTCTCTCTCTATGTCCACTACTTGCTGTATATATCCTACCAAGTCAGACTTACACTGTTTCAATATCCATTTCTCTGTTCTCAATTGTTGATGACTGATGATAACAACCAAACCTAACCCCCCCCTCCACACCCCGAATTGTAAATAATGTAAATAATTCAATGTATACACCCTGATGATTATCTTGTGTGATGACTGTATTATTATGATAGTATATAACTGTATCATGAATCAACCCCGACTTAAACAAGTTGAAAAACTTATTCGGGTGTTACCATTTAGTGGTCAATTGTACGGAATATGTACTTCACTGTGCAACCTACTAATAAAAGTATCAATCAATCAATCAATTAAATATTCAGTGTTTTATCGTTCATAGAAAATTTTAAAATTCCATTACGTTTTTTAAGGCGGTCTGTCATGAAGTTTTTAGCATTCAATCAGACGTTATTGTGAGGTTTTGTATTAGTGTTCCTAAAAATAGATATACCGGCCCCCCCGACACATTTTTTTCTCTAAATGTGGCCCCCGAGTCAAAATAATTGCCCAGGCCTGTCTTACAGTACATCAAAAAAAATATTGAGCAAAATCTAATTGAAATTTTGTCGATGTGGCCCTCCAGCAGTGCTCTGGTTGCTCATGTGGCCCCCGGTAAAAAAAAAATAATTTCCCACCCCTGGTGTAGTGGGACAAAATCAACAAAAACCGAAACCAAACCTGGAGCGGTGGACGGCCAGCCATCTTGCTTCTATGAACTTTTATTTTGTTGACGAGACTGCGTCAAAACGCCCACTGGCGTATAATAAATAATAAAAAAACGTATAATAAAATATAAGTGTAGTCACAAAAAGGCTTTTCTCACCAGAAGCCAAGCTCGGGTTGATCCACCTGGCAGCGCCTCTACACGGGGAAGTCCAATGCGCATGACAAGAAAAACTCCTGGTCGAAGAATAATATTCAAAAAAATAAATAATAAATATAATAAATAAATAAATATTCACTTAAAAAGTGAGCAAAGACTATTAATTGAGAATAGGTTGAATTATATATTTTTTATAAGGACGCATTTTCACTAATGTGACGAATCTGTGTACTAGAGCGATGTACTAATTTACCTAGTTGAATAACAACAACAGTCAGGTACGTATTGTTATTGTTTAAATCATAACGAGATACATTTATTGTCTCGGTTTACGTTTTTTTTTTCATCCATCCACGCATAAAATGCAAAAAAAGATTTGGTAACGATTATCTTAAAGAAACATTGTGCTATCAGTCCAGCTGTCAGCTACTCTTCTGTTTGGGTTAGCGGTTAGCTTAATGTTAGCATAGAGAGCTTCTAAAGGATTTCGTAAAACTCCGCAAAAGAAGCTGACAAAGAAAGTCGGTCTAATTGTCTGCTGCGTGTTAAGAAAACGTCCAATATTTGGTATATTTTGTTTTTGGGACGCATACCTGCTGATAAAGTTGACGTGCGCTGCCGTAAAGTGTGGCGGAACAACTGTCGCGCATCAGCCGGTCTCCCTGAGTTGTAAAACAAAGCACCACTCGCCCAGTGAGTAATAAACAAACACACACATTAAAATAATGCTTAAAATAATGTTCAGTTTTAACAACAACAACAACAACAACAACAACAACAACAAAAACGACCGTGTGGTGAAAAGTTGTGTTATTCGCTTCGTTGCGATAGAAGGTTTCCATTTACGGCACTGCCCACATTAGCTATTTAAAACTATTTTAAATACATCCATCCATTTTTTTGCATCAATCCACGCATAATATGCACAAAAAGGTTTTGTAACGATGATCTAAAAGAAATATTGAGCTGTCAGTCTAAAAATTGTGTAAAAAACAAAACCGATGACCGTGTGGTGAAAAGTTGTGTTATTCGCTTCGTTGCGATAGAAGGTTTCCATTTACGGCACTGCCCACATTAGCTATTTAAAACTATTATAAATACATCCATCCATCCATTTCCTACCGCTTGTCCCTTTTGGGATCGCGGGGGGGTGCTGGAGCCTATCTCAGCTGCAATCAATCTCGCTTTTTTAAACTAACCTCTGTTGCAATTTCCATCCATAACAAAAGACTTAAATATCAACCAGAACAATATTTGCAATAAGCTATATAAATCCTCAAACGGATGGAATTATGTTATTGTATTTGTGTATTACTTTTTAAATATTTATTTATTTATTT
The DNA here is from genome assembly GCF_033978685.3 of Nerophis lumbriciformis. Lineage (NCBI taxonomy): Eukaryota > Metazoa > Chordata > Actinopteri > Syngnathiformes > Syngnathidae > Nerophis > Nerophis lumbriciformis. The sequence continues at coordinate 32,806,013 of NC_084572.2, read as the reverse complement.
TTTTTATTTTTTTATTTTTTAATTAAATCAACAAACAACATTTGTGTATTATTTTAGCCCTTTCTATATTGCACGTTGCTCAACATAGAACATAAAAGTACATAGTTTAATATTCCTTTTTTCACCTATTATTTATTTTTACTTCTGTTGTTTTCCCTGTTAATCTTTCTTTTTTTTTAAATAATATTACCTCTCCACTGCATATATGTCCTTATTTTTTTCCCTTAATATTATTTATTTTATGTTATTGTGTGTTCGTGGCATATATCGTGACAAGAATTACACTTAGTTTAGTTTAGTTTATAATTTCTTCGGTCAATGGTCAACAAAATAAACAAACAGTTTTACATAAACAAACAAACAGTTGTACGTTCATAAAATGAAAATTATTACATTTCCCTTTCACAACATATTATAAATACACATTGTACACAACATAAACAAAGTTCAATTATATACACAGTAAAGGCATGTGAAATATCCTTGTACACATGTTAAACCTTTGTACCAATTTATATACTATATACAAACAATTATACTTCCATTATTATTCATATCCCACATTTAGTTTTTAACTAACATTGATCATAATATCAACTACTGTGTTGATTCAAGAGTGACATTGGTCTTAAATTGTTTTTTAAATGTGTGAATGGAACTGGAACATTTAACACTTATGAGAAAAAAAGAACATCTTATTTCATTCGGAGTGCATAGATATAATAAAAGAAATATGCATTTGACATGCAATGGCAGCAAGTAACCACAGGGTAGCAGCATTTCAACACTTGCCTATTTAAAATGAGTCAAGAAGGAGCTTGACGTTCATCTTCTGGGAGTGTTTAGCACACAAACCTGCCATAAATCAGTGTGTTTGTGGGTGTGTGTGTGTGTGCAAGCAGCCACTCTGCTTGATAACATCCCCTTCACCTCCCTCACACTCTCCCCATCTTTGATTAGTGGAATGAGCTCCACATCCTAACACAAACAGACAAACAAATGGAGCCGCAGTTGATCTGAGAGCTCTGCTGGGATGCACATAAAGACGCAGGAAGACGTATTAGCCCTGCTTGTCAAGCTTTTGCAAGCGCAATGAGGATAGGGATGGAGGTGGGGGGTTGGGGGGGGTTCTTGTTCCCATGGAAACTGTGCAGTCAGCACATCTGTACATGTTATGTCCTCCCTCGTCGGCATCCTGTGGCCTCTCCCTGCCACAGCTGGACGTCACACGTTTCCCCGGGATGCGCATGTTTGCCCTGACCCCCGTCGCCATGGCGACCGTGAAGCCCTCCACCCCTTGGATGTCCAGACATGGACGCACCGCATGGTCTTGTAGCCGCTTTCTGTTTTATGAGCAGATTTTATCCTCTTCTCTCTCTCTCTCTCTCTCTCTCCCCCGCCTGTCTGTCAGACCCACCGGCCCCCCAAAGCATGAGGAGAATCAATATGTTTTCAATTTGCAGCAGAGCCGACCTCCTCTGCATTCTAATCAGCCTCAAGCGGCCTTTTTTTTTTTTTTTTTTTTTTTTTTTTTTTTTTTTTTTTTGAACGTACACACGGCCAGAGGAGGAAGGAGCGCGGCGGCAGAGCTCCGCCAAAAGGACACGGACGCTCTGATGACGAGGATGTAGATGAAGAACTGCACCATCACCCGTGCACAGCGTCCATCCCCAAAAGCTCGCCGTTTCATCCGCGGCAAAGCTGGGAGTAG